>NW_025721178.1:300000-398799 GCF_922984935.1 Meles meles | reverse complement strand
AAGCAGGCCCGAGCCCGGGCCCGGCTTTCGGGGCTGGCCCGGCCCCAGCGGCCGGCGCCAGGGAGGGGACCCCCGGAGGCTGAGGAGCGGGAGGCGTCGGCCTCCCCGGGGCCCGCCTCCCGGAGCTCCTCCTGGCGGTGCCGGAACGCGCCGACACGCGATCCCGGACAGGGCCCCGGGGGGGCGGCCCTGCGGCCCTCTGGTGCCCGAAGTGTGTTCGCCGGGCGTTTTCCGGCCAATTCTCACGAGCGTTCTGCCCAAATCGGGATCGATTTGGGCAGAACGCTCGTGAGAATTGGCCGGCGTTGGGCAGCCCTGGTCAGCGCCCAGGGCCGCGTGGAGCAGGGCCCTTTCTCGCTCGGGGCATGGCGCGGCCACCCGGAAAACGAGCCGCGACGATGGGGCGCGGCCGGCGGCCCCGGCGCCGGGGAGTTTTCCCCGAGCAGAGTGGATGGAGGCGCCGTGGCCGGGCGTCCGCCTCCGCCGTGGCGGGCAGCCGGGGCGCCCGTGGAGGGGGCTGGCCTCTGTGGGGGAACGGAGTGATCTCTCACTCCACGGCTGGGACGAAGCCGCGAAAGGTGCCGTGGTCGCCGGGACGGTCGGGGGGACTCGTGGCGCGGGACTCAGGGTTCCCCATGCGGAGGCCCCCAGGCTCAGGCCCCTGGCAACGGAAGGCTGAGCAAGCAGGCCCGGGCCCGGGCCCGGCTTTCGGGGCTGGCCCGGCCCCAGCGGCCGGCGCCAGGGAGGGGACCCCCGGAGGCTGAGGAGCGGGAGGCGTCGGCCTCCCCGGGGCCCGCCTCCCGGAGCTCCTCCTGGCGGTGCCGGAACGCGCCGACACGCGATCCCGGACAGTGCCCCGGGGGGGCGGCCCTGCGGCCCTCTGGTGCCCGAAGTGTGTTCGCCGGGCGTTTTCCGGCCAATTCTCACGAGCGTTCTGCCCAAATCGGGATCGATTTGGGCAGAACGCTCGTGAGAATTGGCCGGCGTTGGGCAGCCCTGGTCAGCGCCCAGCTCCGCGTGGAGCAGGGCCCTTTCTCGCTCGGGGCATGACGCGGCCGTCCGGAAAACGAGCCGCGACGATGGGGCGCGGCCGGCAGCCGCGGCGCCGGGGAGTTCTCCCCGAGCAGAGTGGATGGAGGCGCCTTGGCCGGGCGTCCGCCTCCGCCGTGGCGGGCGGCCGGGGCGCCCGTGGAGGGGGCTGGCCTCTGTGGGGGAACGGAGTGATCTCTCACTCCACGGCTGGGACGAAGCCGCGAAAGGTGCCGTGGTCGCCGGGACGGTCGGGGGGACTCGTGGCGCTGGACTCAGGGTTCCCCATGCGGAGGCCCCCAGGCTCAGGCCCCTGGCAACGGAAGGCTGAGCAAGCAGGCCCGGGCCCGGGCCCGGCTTTCGGGGCTGGCCCGGCCCCAGCGGCCGGCGCCAGGGAGGGGACCCCCGGAGGCTGAGGAGCGGGAGGCGTCGGCCTCCCCGGGGCCCGCCTCCCGGAGCTCCTCCTGGCGGTGCCGGAACGCGCCGACACGCGATCCCGGACAGGGCCCCGGGGGGGCGGCCCTGCGGCCCTCTGGTGCCCGAAGTGTGTTCGCCGGGCGTTTTCCGGCCAATTCTCACGAGCGTTCTGCCCAAATCGGGATCGATTTGGGCAGAACGCTCGTGAGAATTGGCCGGCGTTGGGCAGCCCTGGTCAGCGCCCAGGGCCGCGTGGAGCAGGGCCCTTTCTCGCTCGGGGCATGGCGCGGCCACCCGGAAAACGAGCCGCGACGATGGGGCGCGGCCGGCGGCCCCGGCGCCGGGGTGTTTTCCCCGAGCAGAGTGGATGGAGGCGCCGTGGCCGGGCGTCCGCCTCCGCCGTGGCGGGCGGCCGGGGCTCCCGTGGAGGGGGCTGGCCTCTGTGGGGGAACGGAGTGATCTCTCACTCCACGGCTGGACGAAGCCGCGAAAGGTGCCGTGGTCGCCGGGACGGTCGGGGGGACTCGTGGCGCGGGACTCAGGGTTCCCCATGCGGCGGCCCCCAGGCTCAGGCCCCTGGCAACGGAAGGCTGAGCAAGCAGGCCCGGGCCCGGGCCCGGCTTTCGGGGCTGGCCCGGCCCCAGCGGCCGGCGCCAGGGAGGGGACCCCCGGAGGCTGAGGAGCGGGAGGCGTCGGCCTCCCCGGGGCCCGCCTCCCGGAGCTCCTCCTGGCGGTGCCGGAAACGCGCCGACACGCGATCCCGGACAGGGCCCCGGGGGGGCGGCCCTGCGGCCCTGTGGTGCCCGACGTGTGTTCGCCGGGCGTTTTCCGGCCAATTCTCACGAGCGTTCTGCCCAAATCGGGATCGATTTGGGCAGAACGCTCGTGAGAATTGGCCGGCGTTGGGCAGCCCTGGTCAGCGCCCAGGGCCGCGTGGAGCAGGGCCCTTTCTCGCTCGGGGCATGGCGCGGCCACCCGGAAAACGAGCCGCGACGATGGGGGCGCGGCCGGCGGCCCCGGCGCCGGGGAGTTTTCCCGAGCAGAGTGGATGGAGGCGCCGTGGCCGGGCGTCCGCCTCCGCCGTGGCGGGCGGCCGGGGCGCCCGTGGAGGGGGCTGGCCTCTGTGGGGGAACGGAGTGATCTCTCACTCCACGGCTGGGACGAAGCCGCGAAAGGTGCCGTGGTCGCCGGGACGGTCGGGGGGACTCGTGGCGCGGGACTCAGGTTTCCCCATGCGGAGGTCCCCAGGCTCAGGCCCCTGGCAACGGAAGGCTGAGCAAGCAGGCCCGGGCCCGGGCCGGCTTTCGGGGCTGGCCCGGCCCCAGCGGCCGGCGCCAGGGAGGGGACCCCCGGAGGCTGAGGAGCGGGAGGCGTCGGCCTCCCCGGGGCCCGCCTCCCGGAGCTCCTCCTGGCGGTGCCGGAACGCGCCGACACGCGATCCCGGGACAGGGCCCCGGGGGGGGGGCGGCCCTGCGGCCCTCTGGTGCCCGAAGTGTGTTCGCCGGGCGTTTTACGGCCAATTCTCACGAGCGTTCTGCCCAAATCGGGATCGATTTGGGCAGAACGCTCGTGAGAATTGGCCGGCGTTGGGCAGCCCTGGTCAGCGCCCAGGGCCGCGTGGAGCAGGGCCCTTTCTCGCTCGGGGCATGGCGCGGCCACCCGGGAAAACGAGCCGCGACGATGGGGCGCGGCCGGCGGCCCCGGCGCCGGGGTGTTTTCCCCGAGCAGAGTGGATGGAGGCGCCGTGGCCGGGCGTCCGCCTCCGCCGTGGCGGGCGGCCGGGGCGCCCGTGGAGGGGGCTGGCCTCTGTGGGGGAACGGAGTGATCTCTCACTCCACGGCTGGGACGAAGCCGCGAAAGGTGCCGTGGTCGCCGGGACGGTCGGGGGGACTCGTGGCACGGGACTAAGGGTTCCCCATGCGGAGGCCCCCAGGCTCAGGCCCCTGGCAACGGAAGGCTGAGCAAGCAGGCCGGGCCCGGGCCCGGCTTTCGGGGCTGGCCCGGCCCCAGCGGCCGGCGCCAGGGAGGGGACCCCCGGAGGCTGAGGAGCGGGAGGCGTCGGCCTCCCCGGGGCCGCCTCCCGGAGCTCCTCCTGGCGGTGCCGGAACGCGCCGACACGCGATCCCGGACAGGGCCCCGGGGGGGCGGCCCTGCGGCCCTCTGGTGCCCGAAGTGTGTTCGCCGGGCGTTTTCGGCCAATTCTCACGAGCGTTCTGCCCAAATCGGGATCGATTTGGGCAGAACGCTCGTGAGAATTGGCCGGCGTTGGGCAGCCCTGGTCAGCGCCCAGGGCCGCGTGGAGCAGGGCCCTTTCTCGCTCGGGGCATGGCGCGGCCACCCGGAAAACGAGCCGCGACGATGGGGCGCGGCCGGCGGCCCCGGCGCCGGGGAGTTTTCCCCGAGCAGAGTGGATGGAGGCGCCGTGACCGGGCGTCCGCCTCCGCCGTGGCGGGCGGCCGGGGCGCCCGTGGAGGGGGCTGGCCTCTGTGGGGGAACGGGAGTGATCTCTCACTCCACGGCTGGGACGAAGCCGCGAAAGGTGCCGTGGTCGCCGGGACGGTCGGGGGGACTCGTGGCGCGGGACTCAGGGTTCCCCATGCGGAGGCCCCCAGGCTCAGGCCCCTGGCAACGGAAGGCTGAGCAAGCAGGCCCGGGCCCGGGCCCGGCTTTCGGGGCTGGCCCGGCCCCAGCGGCCGGCGCCAGGGAGGGGACCCCCGGAGGCTGAGGAGCGGGAGGCGTCGGCCTCCCGGGGCCCGCCTCCCGGAGCTCCTCCTGGCGGTGCCGGAACGCGCCGACACGCGATCCCGGACAGGGCCCCGGGGGGCGGCCCTGCGGCCCTCTGGTGCCCGAAGTGTGTTCGCCGGGCGTTTTCCGGCCAATTCTCACGAGCGTTCTGCACAAATCGGGATCGATTTGGGCAGAACGCTCGTGAGAATTGGCCGGCGTTGGGCAGCCCTGGTCAGCGCCCAGGGCCGCGTGGAGCAGGGCCCTTTCTCGCTCGGGGCATGGCGCGGCCACCCGGAAAACGAGCCGCGACGATGGGGCGCGGCCGGCGGGCCCCGGCGCCGGGGAGTTTTCCCCGAGCAGAGTGGATGGAGGCGCCGTGGCCGGGCGTCCGCCTCCGCCGTGGCGGGCGGCCGGGGCGCCCGTGGAGGGGGGCTGGCCTCTGTGGGGGAACGGAGTGATCTCTCACTCCACGGCTGGGACGAAGCCGCGAAAGGTGCCGTGGTCGCCGGGACGGTCGGGGGGACTCGTGGCGCGGGACTCAGGGTTCCCCATGCGGAGGCCCCCAGGCTCAGGCCCCTGGCAACGGAAGGCTGAGCAAGCAGGCCCGGGCCCGGGCCCGGCTTTCGGGGCTGGCCCGGCCCCAGCGGCCGGCGCCAGGGAGGGGACCCCCGGAGGCTGAGGAGCGGGAGGCGTCGGCCTCCCCGGGGCCCGCCGCCCGGAGCTCCTCCTGGCGGTGCCGGAACGCGCCGACACGCGATCCCGGACAGGGCCCCGGGGGGGCGGCCCTGCGGCCCTCTGGTGCCCGAAGTGTGTTCGCCGGGCGTTTTCCGGCCAATTCTCACGAGCGTTCTGCCCAAATCGGGATCGATTTGGGCAGAACGCTCGTGAGAATTGGCCGGCGTTGGGCAGCCCTGGTCAGCGCCCAGGGCCGCGTGGAGCAGGGCCCTTTCTCGCTCGGGGCATGGCGCGGCCACCCGGAAAACGAGCCGCGACGATGGGGCGCGGCCGGCGGCCCCGGCGCCGGGGTGTTTTCCCCGAGCAGAGTGGATGGAGGCGCCGTGGCCGGGCGTCCGCCTCCGCTGTGGCGGGCGGCCGGGGCGCCCGTGGAGGGGGCTGGCCTCTGTGGGGGAACGGAGTGATCTCTCACTCCACGGCTGGGACGAAGCCGCGAAAGGTGCCGTGGTCGCCGGGACGGTCGGGGGGACTCGTGGCGCGGGACTCAGGGTTCCCCATGCGGCGGCCCCCAGGCTCAGGCCCCTGGCAACGGAAGGCTGAGCAAGCAGGCCCGGGCCCGGGCCCGGCTTTCGGGGCTGGCCCGGCCCCAGCGGCCGGCGCCAGGGAGGGGACCCCCGGAGGCTGAGGAGCGGGAGGCGTCGGCCTCCCCGGGGCCCGCCTCCCGGAGCTCCTCCTGGCGGTGCCGGAATGCGCCGACACGCGATCCCGGACAGGGCCCCGGGGGGGCGGCCCTGCGGCCCTCTGGTGCCCGAAGTGTGTTCGCCGGGCGTTTTCCGGCCAATTCTCACGAGCGTTCTGCCCAAATCGGGATCGATTTGGGCAGAACGCTCGTGAGAATTGGCCGGCATTGGGCAGCCCTGGTCAGCGCCCAGGGCCGCGTGGAGCAGGGCCCTTTCTCGCTCGGGGCATGGCGCGGCCACCCGGAAAACGAGCCGCGACGATGGGGCGCGGCCGGCGGCCCCGGCGCCGGGGAGTTTTCCCCGAGCAGAGTGGATGGAGGCGCCGAGGCCGAGCGTCCGCCTCCGCCGTGGCGGGCGGCCGGGGCGCCCGTGGAGGGGGCTGGCCTCTGTGGGGGAACGGAGTGATCTCTCACTCCACGGCTGGGACGAAGCCGCGAAAGGTGCCGTGGTCGCCGGGACGGTCGGGGGGACTCGTGGCGCGGGAATCAGAGTGCCCCATGCGGAGGCCCCCAGGCTCAGGCCCCTGGCAACGGAAGGCTGAGCAAGCAGGCCCGGGCCCGGGCCCGGCTTTCGGGGCTGGCCCGGCCCCAGCGGCCGGCGCCAGGGAGGGGACCCCCGGAGGCTGAGGAGCGGGAGGCGTCGGCCTCCCCGGGGCCCGCCTCCCGGAGCTCCTCCTGGCGGTGCCGGAACGCGCCGACACGCGATCCCGGACAGGGCCCCGGGGGGGCGGCCCTGCGGCCCTCTGGTGCCCGAAGTGTGTTCGCCGGGCGTTTTCCGGCCAATTCTCACGAGCGTTCTGCCCAAATCGGGATCGATTTGGGCAGAACGCTCGTGAGAATTGGCCGGCGTTGGGCAGCCCTGGTCAGCGCCCAGGGCCGCGTGGAGCAGGGCCCTTTCTCGCTCGGGGCATGGCGCGGCCACCCGGAAAACGAGCCGCGACGATGGGGCGCGGCCGGCGGCCCCGGCGCCGGGGAGTTTTCCCCGAGCAGAGTGGATGGAGGCGCCGTGGCCGGGCGTCCGCCTCCGCCGTGGCGGGCGGCCGGGGCGCCCGTGGAGGGGGCTGGCCTCTGTGGGGGAACGGAGTGATCTCTCACTCCACGGCTGGGACGAAGCCGCGAAAGGTGCCGTGGTCGCCGGGACGGTAGGGGGACTCGTGGCGCGGGACTCAGGGTTCCCCATGCGGATGCCCCCAGGCTCAGGCCCCTGGCAACGGAAGGCTGAGCAAGCAGGCCCGGGCCCGGGCCCGGCTTTCGGGGATGGCCCGGCCCCAGCGGCCGGCGCCAGGGAGGGGACCCCCGGAGGCTGAGGAGCGGGAGGCGTCGGCCTCCCCGGGGCCCGCCTCCCGGAGCTCCTCCTGGCGGTGCCGGAACGCGCCGACACGCGATCCCGGACAGGGCCCCGGGGGGGCGGCCCTGCGGCCCTCTGGTGCCCGAAGTGTGTTCGCCGGGCGTTTTCCGGCCAATTCTCACGAGCGTTCTGCCCAAATCGGGATCGATTTGGGCAGAACGCTCGTGAGAATTGGCCCGCGTTGGGCAGCCCTGGTCAGCGCCCAGGGCCGCGTGGAGCAGGGCCCTTTCTCGCTCGGGGCATGGCGCGGCCACCCGGAAAACGAGCCGCGAAGATGGGGCGCGGCCGGCGGCCCCGGCGCCGGGGAGTTTTCCCCGAGCAGAGTGGATGGAGGCGCCGTAACCGGGCGTCCGCCTCCGCCGTGGCGGGCGGCCGGGGCGCCCGTGGAGGGGGCTGGCCTCTGTGGGGGAACGGAGTGATCTCTCACTCCACGGCTGGGACGAAGCCGCGAAAGGTGCCGTGGTCGCCGGGACGGTCGGGGGGACTCGTGGCGCGGGACTCAGGGTTCCCCATGCGGAGGCCCCAAGGCTCAGGCCCCTGGCAACGGAAGGCTGAGCAAGCAGGCCCGGGCCCGGGCCCGGCTTTCGGGGCTGGCCCGGCCCCAGCGGCCGGCGCCAGGGAGGGGACCCCCGGAGGCTGAGGAGCGGGAGGCGTCGGCCTCCCCGGGGCCCGCCGCCCGGAGCTCCTCCTGGCGGTGCCGGAATGCGCCGACACGCGATCCCGGACAGGGCCCCGGGGGGGGCGGCCCTGCGGCCCTGTGGTGCCCGAAGTGTGTTCGCCGGGCGTTTTCCGGCCAATTCTCACGAGCGTTCTGCCCAAATCGGGATCGATTTGGGCAGAACGCTCGTGAGAATTGGCCGGCGTTGGGCAGCCCTGGTCAGCGCCCAGGGCCGCGTGGAGCAGGGCCCTTTCTCGCTCGGGGCATGGCGCGGCCACCCGGAAAACGAGCCGCGACGATGGGGCGCGGCCGGCGGCCCCGGCGCCGGGGAGTTTTCCCCGAGCAGAGTGGATGGAGGCGCCGTGGCCGGGCGTCCGCCTCCGCCGTGGCGGGCGGCCGGGGCGCCCGTGGAGGGGGCTGGCCTCTGTGGGGGAACGGAGTGATCTCTCACTCCATGGCTGGGACGAAGCCGCGAAAGGTGCCGTGGTCGCCGGGACGGTCGGGGGGACTCGTGGCGCGGGACTCAGGGTTCCCCATGCGGAGGCCCCCAGGCTCAGGCCCCTGGCAACGGAAGGCTGAGCAAGCAGGCCCGGGCCCGGGCCCGGCTTTCGGGGCTGGCCCGGCCCCAGCGGCCGGCGCCAGGGAGGGGACCCCCAGAGGCTGAGGAGCGGGAGGCGTCGGCCTCCCCGGGGCCCGCCTCCCGGAGCTCCTCCTGGCGGTGCCGGAACGCGCCGACACGCGATCCCGGACAGGGCCCCGGGGGGGCGGCCCTGCGGCCCTCTGGTGCCCGAAGTGTGTTCGCCGGGCGTTTTCCGGCCAATTCTCACGAGCGTTCTGCCCAAATCGGGATCGATTTGGGCAGAACGCTCGTGAGAATTGGCCGGCGTTGGGCAGCCCTGGTCAGCGCCCAGGGCCGCGTGGAGCAGGGCCCTTTCTCGCTCGGGGCATGGCGCGGCCACCCGGAAAACGAGCCACGACGATGGGGCGCGGCCGGCGGCCCCGGCGCCGGGGTGTTTTCCCCGAGCAGAGTGGATGGAGGCGCCGTGGCCGGGCGTCCGCCTCCGCCGTGGCGGGCGGCCGGGGCCCCCGTGGAGGGGGCTGGCCTCTGTGGGGGAACGGAGTGATCTCTCACTCCACGGCTGGGACGAATCCGCGAAAGGTGCCGTGGTCGCCGGGACGGTCGGGGGGACTCGTGGCGCGGGACTCAGGGTTCCCCATGCGGCGGCCCCCAGGCTCAGGCCCCTGGCAACGGAAGGCTGAGCAAGCAGGCCCGGGCCCGGGCCCGGCTTTCGGGGCTGGCCCGGCCCCAGCGGCCGGCGCCAGGGAGGGGACCCCCGGAGGCTGAGGAGCGGGAGGCGTCGGCCTCCCCGGGGCCCGCCTCCCGGAGCTCCTCCTGGCGGTGCCGGAACGCGCCGACACGCGATCCCGGACAGGGCCCCGGGGGGGGCGGCCCTGCGGCCCTCTGGTGCCCGAAGTGTGTTCGCCGGGCGTTTTCCGGCCAATTCTCACGAGCGTTCTGCCCAAATCGGGATCGATTTGGGCAGAACGCTCGTGAGAATTGGCCGGCGTTGGGCAGCCCTGGTCAGCGCCCAGGGCCGCGTGGAGCAGGGCCCTTTCTCGCTCGGGGCATGGCGCGGCCACCCGGAAAACGAGCCGCGACGATGGGGCGCGGCCGGCGGCCCCGGCGCCGGGGAGTTTTCCCCGAGCAGAGTGGATGGAGGCGCCGTGGCCGGGCGTCCGCCTCCGCCGTGGCGGGCGGCCGGGGCGCCCGTGGAGGGGGCTGGCCTCTGTGGGGGAACGGAGTGATCTCTCACTCCACGGCTGGGACGAAGCCGCGAAAGGTGCCGTGGTCGCCGGGACGGTCGGGGGGACTCGTGGCGCGGGACTCAGGGTTCCCCATGCGGAGGCCCCCAGGCTCAGGCCCCTGGCAACGGAAGGCTGAGCAAGCAGGTCCGGGCCCGGGCCCGGCTTTCGGGGCTGGCCCGGCCCCAGCGGCCGGCGCCAGGGAGGGGACCCCCGGAGGCTGAGGAGCCGGAGGCGTCGGCCTCCCCGGGGCCCGCCTCCCGGAGCTCCTCCTGGCGGTGCCGGAACGCGACGACACGCGTTCCCGGACAGGGCCCCGGGGGGGCGGCCCTGCGGCCCTCTGGTGCCCGAAGTGTGTTCGCCGGGCGTTTTCCGGCCAATTCTCACGAGCGTTCTGCCCAAATCGGGATCGATTTGGGCAGAACGCTCGTGAGAATTGGCCGGCGTTGGGCAGTCCTGGTCAGCGCCCAGGGCCGCGTGGAGCAGGGCCCTTTCTCGCTCGGGGCATGGCGCGGCCACCCGGAAAACGAGCCGCGACGATGGGGCGCGGCCGGCGGCCCCGGCGCCGGGGAATTTTCCCCGAGCAGAGTGGATGGAGGCGCCGTGGCCGGGCGTCCGCCTCCGCCGTGGCGGGCGGCCGGGGCGCCCGTGGAGGGGGCTGGCCTCTGTGGGGGAACGGAGTGATCTCTCACTCCACGGCTGGGACGAAGCCGCGAAAGGTGCCGTGGTCGCCGGGACGGTCGGGGGGACTCGTGGCGCGGGACTCAGGGTTCCCCATGCGGAGGCCCCCAGGCTCAGGCCCCTGGCAACGGAAGGCTGAGCAAGCAGGCCCGGGCCCGGGCCCGGCTTTCGGGGCTGGCCCGGCCCCAGCGGCCGGCGCCAGGGAGGGGACCCCCGGAGGCTGAGGAGCGGGAGGCGTCGGCCTCCCCGGGGCCCGCCTCCCGGAGCTCCTCCTGGCGGTGCCGGAACGCGCCGACACGCGATCCCGGACAGGGCCCCGGGGGGGCGGCCCTGCGGCCCTCTGGTGCCCGAAGAGTGTTCGCCGGGCGTTTTCCGGCCAATTCTCACGAGCGTTCTGCCCAAATCGGGATCGATTTGGGCAGAACGCTCGTGAGAATTGGCCGGCGTTGGGCAGCCCTGGTCAGCGCCCAGCTCCGCGTGGAGCAGGGCCCTTTCTCGCTCGGGGCATGACGCGGCCGTCCGGAAAACGAGCCGCGACGATGGGGCGCGGCCGGCAGCCGCGGCGCCGGGGAGTTTTCCCCGAGCAGAGTGGATGGAGGCGCCGTGGCCGGGCGTCCGCCTCCGCCGTGGCGGGCGGCCGGGGCGCCCCTGGAGGGGGCTGGCCTCTGTGGGGGAACGGAGTGATCTCTCACTCCACGGCTGGGACGAAGCCGCGAAAGGTGCCGTGGTCGCCGGGACGGTCGGGGGGACTCGTGGCGCGGGACTCAGGGTTCCCCATGCGGAGGCCCCCAGGCGCAGGCCCCTGGCAACGGAAGGCTGAGCAAGCAGGCCCGGGCCCGGGCCCGGCTTTCGGGGCTGGCCCGGCCCCAGCGGCCGGCGCCAGGGTGGGGACCCCCGGAGGCTGAGGACGGGAGGCGTCGGCCTCCCCGGGGCCCGCCTCCCGGAGCTCCTCCTGGCGGTGCCGGAACGCGCCGACACGCGATCCCAGACAGGTCCCCGGGGGGGCGGCCCTGCGGCCCTCTGGTGCACGAAGAGTGTTCGCCGGGCGTTTTCCGGCCAATTCTCACGAGCGTTCTGCCCAAATCGGGATCGATTTGGGCAGAACGCTCGTGAGAATTGGCCGGCGTTGGGCAGCCCTGGTCAGCGCCCAGGGCCGCGTGGAGCAGGGCCCTTTCTCGCTCGGGGCATGGCGCGGCCACCCGGAAAACGAGCCGCGACGATGTGGCGCGGCCGGCGGCCCCGGCGCCGGGGAGTTTTCCCCGAGCAGAGTGGATGGAGGCGCCGTGGCCGGGCGTCCGCCTCCGCCGTGGCGGGCGGCCGGGGCGCCCGTGGAGGGGGCTGGCCTCTGTGGGGGAACGGAGTGATCTCTCACTCCACGGCTGGGACGAAGCCGCGAAAGGTGCCGTGGTCGCCGGGATGGTCGGGGGGACTCGTGGCGCGGGACTCAGGGTTCCCCATGCGGAGGCCCCCAGGCTCAGGCCCCTGGCAACGGAAGGCTGAGCAAGCAGGCCCGGGCCCGGGCCCGGCTTTCGGGGCTGGCCCGGCCCCAGGGCCCGGCGCCAGGGAGGGGACCCCCGGAGGCTGAGGAGCGGGAGGCGTCGGCCTCCCCGGGGCCCGCCTCCCGGAGCTCCTCCTGGCGGTGCCGGAACGCGCCGACACGCGATCCCGGACAGGGCCCCGGGGGGGCGGCCCTGCGGCCCTCTGGTGCCCGAAGTGTGTTCGCCGGGCGTTTTCCGGCCAATTCTCACGAGCGTTCTGCCCAAATCGGGATCGATTTGGGCAGAACGCTCGTGAGAATTGGCCGGCGTTGGGCAGCCCTGGTCAGCGCCCAGGGCCGCGTGGAGCAGGGCCCTTTCTCGCTCGGGGCATGGCGCGGCCACCCGGAAAACGAGCCGCGACGATGGGGCGCGGCCGGCGGCCCCGGCGCCGGGGAGTTTTCCCCGAGCAGAGTGGATGGAGGCGCCGTGGCCGGGCGTCCGCCTCCGCCGTGGCGGGCGGCCGGGGCGCCCGTGGAGGGGGCTGGCCTCTGTGGGGGAACGGAGTGATCTCTCACTCCACGGCTGGGACGAAGCCGCGAAAGGTGCCGTGGTCGCCGGGACGGTAGGGGGACTCGTGGCGCGGGACTCAGGGTTCCCCATGCGGAGGCCCCCAGGCTCAGGCCCCTGGCAACGGAAGGCTGAGCAAGCAGGCCCGGGCCCGGGCCCGGCTTTCGGGGCTGGCCCGGCCCCAGCGGCCGGCGCCAGGGAGGGGACCCCCGGAGGCTGAGGAGCGGGAGGCGTCGGCCTCCCCGGGGCCCGCCTCCCGGAGCTCCTCCTGGCGGTGCCGGAACGCGCCGACACGCGATCCCGGACAGGGCCCCGGGGGGGCGGCCCTGCGGCCCTCTGGTGCCCGAAGTGTGTTCGCCGGGCGTTTTCCGGCCAATTCTCACGAGCGTTCTGCCCAAATCGGGATCGATTTGGGCAGAACGCTCGTGAGAATTGGCCGGCGTTGGGCAGCCCTGGTCAGCGCCCAGGGCCGCGTGGAGCAGGGCCCTTTCTCGCTCGGGGCATGGCGCGGCCACCCGGAAAACGAGCCGCGACGATGGGGCGCGGCCGGCGGCCCCGGCGCCGGGGAGTTTTCCCCGAGCAGAGTGGATGGAGGCGCCGTGACCGGGCGTCCGCCTCCGCCGTGGCGGGCGGCCGGGGCGCCCGTGGAGGGGGCTGGCCTCTGTGGGGGAACGGAGTGATCTCTCACTCCACGGCTGGGACGAAGCCGCGAAAGGTGCCGTGGTCGCCGGGACGGTCGGGGGGACTCGTGGCGCGGGACTCAGGGTTCCCCATGCGGAGGCCCCCAGGCTCAGGCCCCTGGCAACGGAAGGCTGAGCAAGCAGGCCCGGGCCCGGGCCCGGCTTTCGGGGCTGGCCCGGCCCCAGCGGCCGGCGCCAGGGAGGGGACCCCCGGAGGCTGAGGAGCGGGAGGCGTCGGCCTCCCCGGGGCCCGCCTCCCGGAGCTCCTCCTGGCGGTGCCGGAACGCGCCGACACGCGATCCCGGACAGGGCCCCGGGGGGGCGGCCCTGCGGCCCTCTGGTGCCCGAAGTGTGTTCGCCGGGCGTTTTCCGGCCAATTCTCACGAGCGTTCTGCACAAATCGGGATCGATTTGGGCAGAACGCTCGTGAGAATTGGCCGGCGTTGGGCAGCCCTGGTCAGCGCCCAGGGCCGCGTGGAGCAGGGCCCTTTCTCGCTCGGGGCATGGCGCGGCCACCCGGAAAACGAGCCGCGACGATGGGGCGCGGCCGGCGGCCCCGGCGCCGGGGAGTTTTCCCCGAGCAGAGTGGATGGAGGCGCCGTGGCCGGGCGTCCGCCTCCGCCGTGGCGGGCGGCCGGGGCGCCCGTGGAGGGGGCTGGCCTCTGTGGGGGAACGGAGTGATCTCTCACTCCACGGCTGGGACGAAGCCGCGAAAGGTGCCGTGGTCGCCGGGACGGTCGGGGGGACTCGTGGCGCGGGACTCAGGGTTCCCCATGCGGAGGCCCCCAGGCTCAGGCCCCTGGCAACGGAAGGCTGAGCAAGCAGGCCCGGGCCCGGGCCCGGCTTTCGGGGCTGGCCCGGCCCCAGCGGCCGGCGCCAGGGAGGGGACCCCCGGAGGCTGAGGAGCGGGAGGCGTCGGCCTCCCCGGGGCCCGCCGCCCGGAGCTCCTCCTGGCGGTGCCGGAACGCGCCGACACGCGATCCCGGACAGGGCCCCGGGGGGGCGGCCCTGCGGCCCTCTGGTGCCCGAAGTGTGTTCGCCGGGCGTTTTCCGGCCAATTCTCACGAGCGTTCTGCCCAAATCGGGATCGATTTGGGCAGAACGCTCGTGAGAATTGGCCGGCGTTGGGCAGCCCTGGTCAGCGCCCAGGGCCGCGTGGAGCAGGGCCCTTTCTCGCTCGGGGCATGGCGCGGCCACCCGGAAAACGAGCCGCGACGATGGGGCGCGGCCGGCGGCCCCGGCGCCGGGGTGTTTTCCCCGAGCAGAGTGGATGGAGGCGCCGTGGCCGGGCGTCCGCCTCCGCTGTGGCGGGCGGCCGGGGCGCCCGTGGAGGGGGCTGGCCTCTGTGGGGGAACGGAGTGATCTCTCACTCCACGGCTGGGACGAAGCCGCGAAAGGTGCCGTGGTCGCCGGGACGGTCGGGGGGACTCGTGGCGCGGGACTCAGGGTTCCCCATGCGGCGGCCCCCAGGCTCAGGCCCCTGGCAACGGAAGGCTGAGCAAGCAGGCCCGGGCCCGGGCCCGGCTTTCGGGGCTGGCCCGGCCCCAGCGGCCGGCGCCAGGGAGGGGACCCCCGGAGGCTGAGGAGCGGGAGGCGTCGGCCTCCCCGGGGCCCGCCTCCCGGAGCTCCTCCTGGCGGTGCCGGAATGCGCCGACACGCGATCCCGGACAGGGCCCCGGGGGGGCGGCCCTGCGGCCCTCTGGTGCCCGAAGTGTGTTCGCCGGGCGTTTTCCGGCCAATTCTCACGAGCGTTCTGCCCAAATCGGGATCGATTTGGGCAGAACGCTCGTGAGAATTGGCCGGCATTGGGCAGCCCTGGTCAGCGCCCAGGGCCGCGTGGAGCAGGGCCCTTTCTCGCTCGGGGCATGGCGCGGCCACCCGGAAAACGAGCCGCGACGATGGGGCGCGGCCGGCGGCCCCGGCGCCGGGGAGTTTTCCCCGAGCAGAGTGGATGGAGGCGCCGAGGCCGAGCGTCCGCCTCCGCCGTGGCGGGCGGCCGGGGCGCCCGTGGAGGGGGCTGGCCTCTGTGGGGGAACGGAGTGATCTCTCACTCCACGGCTGGGACGAAGCCGCGAAAGGTGCCGTGGTCGCCGGGACGGTCGGGGGGACTCGTGGCGCGGGAATCAGGGTGCCCCATGCGGAGGCCCCCAGGCTCAGGCCCCTGGCAACGGAAGGCTGAGCAAGCAGGCCCGGGCCCGGGCCCGGCTTTCGGGGCTGGCCCGGCCCCAGCGGCCGGCGCCAGGGAGGGGACCCCCGGAGGCTGAGGAGCGGGAGGCGTCGGCCTCCCCGGGGCCCGCCTCCCGGAGCTCCTCCTGGCGGTGCCGGAACGCGCCGACACGCGATCCCGGACAGGGCCCCGGGGGGGCGGCCCTGCGGCCCTCTGGTGCCCGAAGTGTGTTCGCCGGGCGTTTTCCGGCCAATTCTCACGAGCGTTCTGCCCAAATCGGGATCGATTTGGGCAGAACGCTCGTGAGAATTGGCCGGCGTTGGGCAGCCCTGGTCAGCGCCCAGGGCCGCGTGGAGCAGGGCCCTTTCTCGCTCGGGGCATGGCGCGGCCACCCGGAAAACGAGCCGCGACGATGGGGCGCGGCCGGCGGCCCCGGCGCCGGGGAGTTTTCCCCGAGCAGAGTGGATGGAGGCGCCGTGGCCGGGCGTCCGCCTCCGCCGTGGCGGGCGGCCGGGGCGCCCGTGGAGGGGGCTGGCCTCTGTGGGGGAACGGAGTGATCTCTCACTCCACGGCTGGGACGAAGCCGCGAAAGGTGCCGTGGTCGCCGGGACGGTAGGGGGACTCGTGGCGCGGGACTCAGGGTTCCCCATGCGGAGGCCCCCAGGCTCAGGCCCCTGGCAACGGAAGGCTGAGCAAGCAGGCCCGGGCCCGGGCCCGGCTTTCGGGGATGGCCCGGCCCCAGCGGCCGGCGCCAGGGAGGGGACCCCCGGAGGCTGAGGAGCGGGAGGCGTCGGCCTCCCCGGGGCCCGCCTCCCGGAGCTCCTCCTGGCGGTGCCGGAACGCGCCGACACGCGATCCCGGACAGGGCCCCGGGGGGGCGGCCCTGCGGCCCTCTGGTGCCCGAAGTGTGTTCGCCGGGCGTTTTCCGGCCAATTCTCACGAGCGTTCTGCCCAAATCGGGATCGATTTGGGCAGAACGCTCGTGAGAATTGGCCCGCGTTGGGCAGCCCTGGTCAGCGCCCAGGGCCGCGTGGAGCAGGGCCCTTTCTCGCTCGGGGCATGGCGCGGCCACCCGGAAAACGAGCCGCGAAGATGGGGCGCGGCCGGCGGCCCCGGCGCCGGGGAGTTTTCCCCGAGCAGAGTGGATGGAGGCGCCGTAACCGGGCGTCCGCCTCCGCCGTGGCGGGCGGCCGGGGCGCCCGTGGAGGGGGCTGGCCTCTGTGGGGGAACGGAGTGATCTCTCACTCCACGGCTGGGACGAAGCCGCGAAAGGTGCCGTGGTCGCCGGGACGGTCGGGGGGACTCGTGGCGCGGGACTCAGGGTTCCCCATGCGGAGGCCCCAAGGCTCAGGCCCCTGGCAACGGAAGGCTGAGCAAGCAGGCCCGGGCCCGGGCCCGGCTTTCGGGGCTGGCCCGGCCCCAGCGGCCGGCGCCAGGGAGGGGACCCCCGGAGGCTGAGGAGCGGGAGGCGTCGGCCTCCCCGGGGCCCGCCGCCCGGAGCTCCTCCTGGCGGTGCCGGAATGCGCCGACACGCGATCCTGGACAGGGCCCCGGGGGGGCGGCCCTGCGGCCCTGTGGTGCCCGAAGTGTGTTCGCCGGGCGTTTTCCGGCCAATTCTCACGAGCGTTCTGCCCAAATCGGGATCGATTTGGGCAGAACGCTCGTGAGAATTGGCCGGCGTTGGGCAGCCCTGGTCAGCGCCCAGGGCCGCGTGGAGCAGGGCCCTTTCTCGCTCGGGGCATGGCGCGGCCACCCGGAAAACGAGCCGCGACGATGGGGCGCGGCCGGCGGCCCCGGCGCCGGGGAGTTTTCCCCGAGCAGAGTGGATGGAGGCGCCGTGGCCGGGCGTCCGCCTCCGCCGTGGCGGGCGGCCGGGGCGCCCGTGGAGGGGGCTGGCCTCTGTGGGGGAACGGAGTGATCTCTCACTCCACGGCTGGGACGAAGCCGCGAAAGGTGCCGTGGTCGCCGGGACGGTCGGGGGGACTCGTGGCGCGGGACTCAGGGTTCCCCATGCGGAGGCCCCCAGGCTCAGGTCCCTGGCAACGGAAGGCTGAGCAAGCAGGCCCGGGCCCGGGCCCGGCTTTCGGGGCTGGCCCGGCCCCAGCGGCCGGCGCCAGGGAGGGGACCCCCAGAGGCTGAGGAGCGGGAGGCGTCGGCCTCCCCGGGGCCCGCCTCCCGGAGCTCCTCCTGGCGGTGCCGGAACGCGCCGACACGCGATCCCGGACAGGGCCCCGGGGGGGCGGCCCTGCGGCCCTCTGGTGCCCGAAGTGTGTTCGCCGGGCGTTTTCCGGCCAATTCTCACGAGCGTTCTGCCCAAATCGGGATCGATTTGGGCAGAACGCTCGTGAGAATTGGCCGGCGTTGGGCAGCCCTGGTCAGCGCCCAGGGCCGCGTGGAGCAGGGCCCTTTCTCGCTCGGGGCATGGCGCGGCCACCCGGAAAACGAGCCACGACGATGGGGCGCGGCCGGCGGCCCCGGCGCCGGGGTGTTTTCCCCGAGCAGAGTGGATGGAGGCGCCGTGGCCGGGCGTCCGCCTCCGCCGTGGCGGGCGGCCGGGGCGCCCGTGGAGGGGGCTGGCCTCTGTGGGGGAACGGAGTGATCTCTCACTCCACGGCTGGGACGAATCCGCGAAAGGTGCCGTGGTCGCCGGGACGGTCGGGGGGACTCGTGGCGCGGGACTCAGGGTTCCCCATGCGGTGGCCCCCAGGCTCAGGCCCCTGGCAACGGAAGGCTGAGCAAGCAGGCCCGGGCCCGGGCCCGGCTTTCGGGGCTGGCCCGGCCCCAGCGGCCGGCGCCAGGGAGGGGACCCCCGGAGGATGAGGAGCGGGAGGCGTCGGCCTCCCCGGGGCCCGCCTCCCGGAGCTCCTCCTGGCGGTGCCGGAACGCGCCGACACGCGATCCCGGACAGGGCCCCGGGGGGGCGGCCCTTCGGCCCTCTGGTGCCCGAAGTGTGTTCGCCGGGCGTTTTCCGGCCAATTCTCACGAGCGTTCTGCCCAAATCGGGATCGATTTGGGCAGAACGCTCGTGAGAATTGGCCGGCGTTGGGCAGCCCTGGTCAGCGCCCAGGGCCGCGTGGAGCAGGGCCCTTTCTCGCTCGGGGCATGGCGCGGCCACCCGGAAAACGAGCCGCGACGATGGGGCGCGGCCGGCGGCCCCGGCGCCGGGGAGTTTTCCCCCGAGCAGAGTGGATGGAGGCGCCGTGGCCGGGCGTCCGCCTCCGCCGTGGCGGGCGGCCGGGGCGCCCGTGGAGGGGGCTGGCCTCTGTGGGGGAACGGAGTGATCTCTCACTCCACGGCTGGGACGAAGCCGCGAAAGGTGCCGTGGTCGCCGGGACGGTCGGGGGGACTCGTGGCGCGGGACTCAGGGTTCCCCATGCGGAGGCCCCCAGGCTCAGGCCCCTGGCAACGGAAGGCTGAGCAAGCAGGCCCGGGCCCGGGCCCGGCTTTCGGGGCTGGCCCGGCCCCAGCGGCCGGCGCCAGGGAGGGGACCCCCGGAGGCTGAGGAGCGGGAGGCGTCGGCCTCCCCGGGGCCCGCCTCCCGGAGCTCCTCCTGGCGGTGCCGGAACGCGCCGACACGCGATCCCGGACAGGGCCCCGGGGGGGCGGCCCTGCGGCCCTCTGGTGCCCGAAGTGTGTTCGCCGGGCGTTTTCCGGCCAATTCTCACGAGCGTTCTGCCCAAATCGGGATCGATTTGGGCAGAACGCTCGTGAGAATTGGCCGGCGTTGGGCAGCCCTGGTCAGCGCCCAGGGCCGCGTGGAGCAGGGCCCTTTCTCGCTCGGGGCATGGCGCGGCCACCCGGAAAACGAGCCGCGACGATGGGGCGCGGCCGGCGGCCCCGGCGCCGGGGTGTTTTCCCCGAGCAGAGTGGATGGAGGCGCCGTGGCCGGGCATCCGCCTCCGCCGTGGCGGGCGGCCGGGGCGCCCGTGGAGGGGGCTGGCCTCTGTGGGGGAACGGAGTGATCTCTCACTCCACGGCTGGGACGAAGCCGCGAAAGGTGCCGTGGTCGCCGGGACGGTCGGGGGGACTCGTGGCGCGGGACTCAGGGTTCCCCATGCGGCGGCCCCCAGGCTCAGGCCCCTGGCAACGGAAGGCTGAGCAAGCAGGCCCGGGCCCGGGCCCGGCTTTCGGGGCTGGCCCGGCCCCAGCGGCCGGCGCCAGGGAGGGGACCCCCGGAGGCTGAGGAGCGGGAGGCGTCGGCCTCCCCGGGGCCCGCCTCCCGGAGCTCCTCCTGGCGGTGCCGGAACGCGCCGACACGCGATCCCGGACAGGGCCCCGGGGGGGCGGCCCTGCGGCCCTCTGGTGCCCGAAGTGTGTTCGCCGGGCGTTTTCCGGCCAATTCTCACGAGCGTTCTGCCCAAATCGGGATCGATTTGGGCAGAACGCTCGTGAGAATTGGCCGGCGTTGGGCAGCCCTGGTCAGCGCCCAGGGCCGCGTGGAGCAGGGCCCTTTCTCGCTCGGGGCATGGCGCGGCCACCCGGAAAAAGAGCCGCGACGATGGGGCGCGGCCGGCGGCCCCGGCGCCGGGGTGTTTTCCCCGAGCAGAGTGGATGGAGGCGCCGTGGCCGGGCGTCCGCCTCCGCCGTGGCGGGCGGCCGGGGCGCCCGTGGAGGGGGCTGGCCTCTGTGGGGGAACGGAGTGATCTCTCACTCCACGGCTGGGACGAAGCCGCGAAAGGTGCCGTGGTCGCCGGGACGGTCGGGGGGACTCGTGGCGCGGGACTCAGGGTTCCCCATGCGGAGGCCCCCAGGCTCAGGCCCCTGGCAACGGAAGGCTGAGCAAGCAGGCCCGGGCCCGGGCCCGGCTTTCGGGGCTGGCCCGGCCCCAGCGGCCGGCGCCAGGGAGGGGACCCCCGGAGGCTGAGGAGCGGGAGGCGTCGGCCTCCCCGGGGCCCGCCTCCCGGAGCTCCTCCTGGCGGTGCCGGAACGCGCCGACACGCGATCCCGGACAGGGCCCCGGGGGGGCGGCCCTGCGGCCCTCTGGTGCCCGAAGTGTGTTCGCCGGGCGTTTTCCGGCCAATTCTCACGAGCGTTCTGCCCAAATCGGGATCGATTTGGGCAGAACGCTCGTGAGAATTAGCCGGCGTTGGGCAGCCCTGGTCAGCGCCCAGCTCCGCGTGGAGCAGGGCCCTTTCTCGCTCGGGGCATGACGCGACCGTCCGGAAAACGAGCCGCGACGATGGGGCGCGGCCGGCAGCCGTGGCGCCGGGGAGTTTTCCCCGAGCAGAGTGGATGGAGGCGCCGTGGCCGGGCGTCCGCCTCCGCCGTGGCGGGCGGCCGGGGCGCCCGTGGAGGGGGCTGGCCTCTGTGGGGGAACGGAGTGATCTCTCACTCCACGGCTGGGACGAAGCCGCGAAAGGTGCCGTGGTCGCCGGGACGGTCGGGGGGACTCGTGGCGCGGGACTCAGGGTTCCCCATGCGGAGGCCCCCAGGCGCAGGCCCCTGGCAACGGAAGGCTGAGCAAGCAGGCCCGGGCCCGGGCCCGGCTTTCGGGGCTGGCCCGGCCCCAGCGGCCGGCGCCAGGGAGGGGACCCCCGGAGGCTGAGGAGCGGGAGGCGTCGGCCTCCCCGGGGCCCGCCTCCCGGAGCTCCTCCTGGCGGTGCCAGAACGCGCCGACACGCGATCCCGGACAGGGCCCCGGGGGGGCGGCCCTGCGGCCCTCTGGTGCCCGAAGTGTGTTCGCCGGGCGTTTTCCGGCCAATTCTCACGAGCGTTCTGCCCAAATCGGGATCGATTTGGGCAGAACGCTCGTGAGAATTGGCCGGCGTTGGGCAGCCCTGGTCAGCACCCAGGGCCGCGTGGAGCAGGGCCCTTTCTCGCTCGGGGCATGGCGCGGCCACCCGGAAAACGAGCCGCGACGATGGGGCGCGGCCGGCGGCCCCGGCGCCGGGGAGTTTTCCCCGGGCAGAGTGGATGGAGGCGCCGTGGCCGGGCGTCCGCCTCCGCCGTGGCGGGCGGCCGGGGCGCCCGTGGAGGGGGCTGGCCTCTGTGGGGGAACGGAGTGATCTCTCACTCCACGGCTGGGACGAAGCCGCGAAAGGTGCCGTGGTCGCCGGGACGGTCGGGGGGACTCGTGGCGCGGGACTCAGGGTTCCCCATGCGGAGGCCCCCAGGCTCAGGCCCCTGGCAACGGAAGGCTGAGCAAGCAGGCCCGGGCCCGGGCCCGGCTTTCGGGGCTGGCCCGGCCCCAGCGGCCGGCGCCAGGGAGGGGACCCCCGGAGGCTGAGGAGCGGGAGGCGTCGGCCTCCCCGGGGCCCGCCTCCCGGAGCTCCTCCTGGCGGTGCCGGAACGCGCCGACACGCGATCCCGGACAGGGCCCCGGGGGGGCGGCCCTGCGGCCCTCTGGTGCCCGAAGTGTGTTCGCCGGGCGTTTTCCGGCCAATTCTCACGAGCGTTCTGCCCAAATCGGGATCGATTTGGGCAGAACGCTCGTGAGAATTAGCCGGCGTTGGGCAGCCCTGGTCAGCGCCCAGCTCCGCGTGGAGCAGGGCCCTTTCTCGCTCGGGGCATGACGCGACCGTCCGGAAAACGAGCCGCGACGATGGGGCGCGGCCGGCAGCCGTGGCGCCGGGGAGTTTTCCCCGAGCAGAGTGGATGGAGGCGCCGTGGCCGGGCGTCCGCCTCCGCCGTGGCGGGCGGCCGGGGCGCCCGTGGAGGGGGCTGGCCTCTGTGGGGGAACGGAGTGATCTCTCACTCCACGGCTGGGACGAAGCCGCGAAAGGTGCCGTGGTCGCCGGGACGGTCGGGGGGAATCGTGGCACGGGACTAAGGGTTCCCCATGCGGAGGCCCCCAGGCTCAGGCCCCTGGCAACGGAAGGCTGAGCAAGCAG
The DNA here is from genome assembly GCF_922984935.1 of Meles meles. Taxonomy (NCBI): domain Eukaryota; kingdom Metazoa; phylum Chordata; class Mammalia; order Carnivora; family Mustelidae; genus Meles; species Meles meles. Next base: position 377,000 of record NW_025721178.1, on the reverse strand, counting down.
GCCCGGGCCCGGGCCCGGCTTTCGGGGCTGGCCCGGCCCCAGCGGCCGGCGCCAGGGAGGGGACCCCCGGAGGCTGAGGAGCGGGAGGCGTCGGCCTCCCCGGGGCCCGCCTCCCGGAGCTCCTCCTGGCGGTGCCAGAACGCGCCGACACGCGATCCCGGACAGGGCCCCGGGGGGGCGGCCCTGCGGCCCTCTGGTGCCCGAAGTGTGTTCGCCGGGCGTTTTCCGGCCAATTCTCACGAGCGTTCTGCCCAAATCGGGATCGATTTGGGCAGAACGCTCGTGAGAATTGGCCGGCGTTGGGCAGCCCTGGTCAGCACCCAGGGCCGCGTGGAGCAGGGCCCTTTCTCGCTCGGGGCATGGCGCGGCCACCCGGAAAACGAGCCGCGACGATGGGGCGCGGCCGGCGGCCCCGGCGCCGGGGAGTTTTCCCCGAGCAGAGTGGATGGAGGCGCCGTGGCCGGGCGTCCGCCTCCGCCGTGGCGGGCGGCCGGGGCGCCTGTGGAGGGGGCTAGCCTCTGTGGGGGAACGGAGTGATCTCTCACTCCACGGCTGGGACGAAGCCGCGAAAGGTGCCGTGGTCGCCGGGACGGTAGGGGGGACTCGTGGCACGGGACTCAGGGTTCCCCATGCGGAGGCCCCCAGGCTCAGGCCCCTGGCAACGGAAGGCTGAGCAAGCAGGCCCGGGCCCGGGCCCGGCTTTCGGGGCTGGCCCGGCCCCAGCGGCCGGCGCCAGGGAGGGGACCCCCGAAGGCTGAGGAGCGGGAGGCGTCGGCCTCCCCGGGGCCCGCCTCCCGGAGCTCCTCCTGGCGGTGCCGGAACGCGCCGACACGCGATCCCGGACAGGGCCCCGGGGGGGCGGCCCTGCGGCCCTCTGGTGCCCGAAGTGTGTTCGCCGGGCGTTTTCCGGCCAATTCTCACGAGCGTTCTGCCCAAATCGGGATCGATTTGGGCAGAACGCTCGTGAGAATTGGCCGGCGTTGGGCAGCCCTGGTCAGCGCCCAGCTCCGCGTGGAGCAGGGCCCTTTCTCGCTCGGGGCATGACGCGGCCGTCCGGAAAACGAGCCGCGACGATGGGGCGCGGCCGACGGCCCCGGCGCCGGGGAGTTTTCCCCGAGCAGAGTGGATGGAGGCGCCGTGGCCGGGCGTCCGCCTCCGCCGTGGCGGGCGGCCGGGGCGCCCGTGGAGGGGGCTGGCCTCTGTGGGGAAACGGATTGATCTCTCACTCCACGGCTGGGACGAAGCCGCGAATGGTGCCGTTGTTGCCGGGACGGTCGGGGGACTCGTGGCGCGGGACTCAGTGATCCCCATGGGGAGGCCCCCAGGCTCACGCCCCTGGCAACGGAAGGCCGAGCAAACAGGACCGGGCCCGGGCCCGGGTTTCGGGGCTGCCCGGCCCCAGCTGCCGGCGCCAGGGAGGGGACCCCCGGAGGCTGAGGAGCGGGAGGCGATGGCCTCCCCGGTGCACGCCTCCCGCAGCTCCTCCTGGCGGTGCCGGAACGCGACGACACGCGATCCCGGACAGGGCCCCGGTGGGGCGGCCCTGCGGCCCTGTGGTGCCCGAAGTGTGTTCGCCGGGCTTTTTCCGGCCAATTCTCACGAGCGTTCTGCCCAAATCGGGATCGATTTGGGCAGAACGCTCGTGAGAATTGGCCGGCGTTGGGCAGCCCTGGTCAGCGCCCAGTTCCGCGTGGAGCAGGGCCCTTTCTCGCTCGGGGCATGTCGCGGCCTCCCGCAAAACGAGCCGTGACGATGGGGCGCGGCCGGCGGCCCCGGCGCCGGGGATGATTCCCCGAGCAGAGTGGATGGAGGCGCCGTGGCCGGGCGTCGGCCTCCGCCGTGGCGGGCGGCCTGGGCGCCCGTGGAGGGGGCTGGCCTCTGTGGGGAAACGGATTGATCTCTCACTCCACGGCTGGGACGAAGCCGCGAATGGTGCCGTTGTCACCGGGACGGTCGGGGTACTCGTGGCGCGGGACTCAGGGTTCCCCATGGGGAGGCCCCCAGGCTCAGGCCCCTGGCAACGGAAGACTGAGCAAACAGGCCCGGTTCCGGGCCCGGCTTTCGGGGCTGCCCGGCCCCAGCGGCCGGCGCCAGGGCGGGGACCCCCGGAGGCTGAGGAGCGGGAGGCGTCGGCCTCCCCGGTGCACGCCTCCCGCAGCTCCTCCTGGCGGTGCCGGAACGCGACGACACGCGATCCCGGACAAGGCCCCGGGGGGGCGTCCCTGCGGCCCTGTGGTGCCCGAAGTGTGTTCGCCGGGCTTTTTCCGGCCAATTCTCACGAGCGTTCTGCCCAAATCGGGATCGATTTGGGCAGAACGCTCGTGAGAATTGGCCGGCGTTGGGCAGCCCTGGTCAGCGCCCAGTTCCGCGTGGAGCAGGGCCCTTTCTCGCTCGGGGCATGTCGTGGCCACCCGGAAAACGAGCCGCGACGATGGGGCGCGGCCAAGGCCCCGGCACCGGGGAGGTTTCCCCGAGCAGAGTGGATAGAGGCGCCGTGGCCGGGCGTCCGACTCCGCCATGGCGGGCGGCCGGGGCGCCGGTGGAGGGGGCTGGCCTCTGTGGGGAAACGGATTGATCTCTCACTCCACGGCTGGGACGAAGCGGCGAATTGTGCCGTTGTCGCCGGGACGGTCGGGGGACTCGTGGCGCGGGACTCAGGGTTCCCCTTGGGGAGGCCCCCAGGCTCAGGCCCCTGGCAACGGAAGAGTGAGCAAGCAGGCCCGGGCCCGGGCCCGGCTTTCGGGGCTGCCCGGCACCAGCTGCCGGCGCCAGGGAGGGGACCCCTGGAGGCTGAGGAGCGGGAGGCGTCGGCCTCCCCGGTGCACGCCTCCCGCAGCTCCTCCTGGCGGTGCCGGAACGCGACGACACGCGATCCCGGACAGGGCCCCGGGGGGGGCGGCCCTGCGGCCCTGTGGTGCCCGAAGTGTGTTCGCCGGGCTTTTTCCGGCCAATTCTCACGAGCGTTCTGCCCAAATCGGGATCGATTTGGGCAGAACGCTCGTGAGAATTGGCCGGCGTTGGGCAGCCCTGGTCAGCGCCCAGTTCCGCGTGGAGCAGGGCCCTTTCTCGCTCGGGGCATGTCGCGGCCACCCGGAAAACGAGCCGCGACGATGGGGCGCGGCCGGCGGCCCCGGAGTCGGGGAGGTTTCCCCGAGCAGAGTGGATGGAGGCGCCGTGGCCAGGCGTCCGCCTCCGCCGTGGCGGGCGGCCGGGGCGCCCGTGGAGGGGCCTGGCCTCTGTGGGGAAACGGATTGTTCTCTCACTCCACGGCTGGGACGAAGCCGCGAATGGTGCCGTTGTCTCCGGGACGGTCGGGGGACTCGTGGCGCGGGACTCAGTGTTCCCCATGGGGAGGCCCGCAGGCTCAGGCCCCTGGCAACGGAAGGCCGAGCAAACAGGCCCGGGCCCGGGCCCGGCTTTCGGGGCTGCCCGGCCCCAGCTGCCGGCGCAAGGGAGGGGACCCCCGGAGGCTGAGGAGCGGGAGGCGTCGGCCTCCCCGGTGCACGCCTCCCGCAGCTCCTCCTGGCGGTGCCGGAACGCGACGACACGCGATCCCGGACAGGGCCCCGGGGGGGCGACCTGCCGCCCTGTGGTGCCCGAAGTGTGTTCGCCGGGCTTTTTCCGGCCAATTCTCACGAGCGTTCTGCCCAAATCGGGATCGATTTGGGCAGAACGCTCGTGAGAATTGGCCGGCGTTGGGCAGCCCTGGTCGGCGCCCATTTCCGCGTGGAGCAGGGCCCTTTCTCGCTCGGGGCATGTCGCGGCCACCCGGAAAACGAGCCGCGACGATGGGGCGCGGCCGGCGGACCCGGCGCCGGGGAGGTTTCCCCGAGCAGAGTGGATGGAGGCGCCGTGGCCGGGCGTCCTCCTCCGCCGTGGCGGGCGGCCGGGGAGCCCGTGGAGGGGGCTGGTCTCTGTGGGGAAATGGATTGTTCTCTCACTCCACGGCTGGGACGAAGCCGCGAATGGTGCCGTTGTCTCCGGGACGGTCGGGGGACTCGTGGCGCGGGACTCAGGGTTCCCCATGGGGAGGCCCCAAGGCTCAGGCCCCTGGCAACGGAAGACTGAGCAAACAGGCCCGGTTCCGGGCCCGGCTTTCAGGGCTGCCCGGCCCCAGCTGCCGGCGCCAGGGAGGGGACCCCGGAGCCTGAGGAGCGGGAGGCGTCGGCCTCCCCGGTGCACGCCTCCCGCAGCTCCTCCTGGCGGTGCCGGAACGCGATGACACGCGATCCCGGACAGGGCCCCGGAGGGGGGGCCCTGCGGCCCTGTGGTGCCCGAAGTGTGTTCGCCGGGGTTTTTCCGGCCAATTCTCACGAGCGTTCTGCCCAAATCGGGATCGATTTGGGCAGAACGCTCGTGAGAATTGGCCGGCGTTGGGCAGCCCTGGTCAGCGCCCAGTTCCGCGTGGAGCAGGGCCCTTTCTCGCTCGGGGTATGTCGTGGCCACCCGGAAAACGAGCCGCGACGATGGGGCGCGGCCGAGGCCCCGGCACCGGGGAGGTTTCCCCGAGCAGAGTGGATAGAGGCGCCGTGGCCGGGCGTCCGACTCCGCCGTGGCGGGCGGCCGGAGCGCCCGAGGAGGGGGCTGGCCTCTGTGGGGAAACGGATTGATCTCTCACTCCACGGCAGGGACGAAGCCGCGAATGGTGCCGTTGTCGCCGGGACGGTCGGGGGACTCGTGGCGTGGGACTCAGGGTTCCCCATGGGGATGCCCCCAGGCTCAGGCCCCTGGCAACGGAAGGCTGAGCAAGCAGGCTCGGGCCCGGGCCCGGCTTTCGGGGCTGCCCGGCCCTAGCTGCCGGCGCAAGGGAGGGGACCCCCAGAGGCTGAGGAGCGGGAGGCGTCGGCCTCCGCGGTGCACGCCTCCCGCAGCTCCTCCTGGCGGTGCCGGAACGCGACGACACGCGAATCCGGACAGGGCCCCGGGTGGGCGGCCCTGCGGCCCTGTGGTGCCCGAAGTGTGTTCGCCGGGCTTTTTCCGGCCAATTCTCACGAGCGTTCTGCCCAAATCGGGATCGATTTGGGCAGAACGCTCGTGAGAATTGGCCGGCGTTGGGCAGCCCTGGTCAGCGCCCAGTTCCGCTTGGAGCAGGGCCCTTTCTCGCTCGGGGCATGTCGCGGCCACCCGGAAAACGAGCCGCGACGATGGGGCGCGGCCGGCTGACCCGGCGCCGGGGAGGTTTCCCCGAGCAGAGTGGATGGAGGCGCCGTGGCCGGGCGTCCGCTTCCGCCGTGGCGGGCGGCCGGGGCGCCCGTGGAGGGGGCTGGCCTCTGTGGGGAAACGGATTGTTCTCTCACTCCACGGCTGGGACGAAACCGCGAATGGTGCCGTTGTCTCCAGGACGGTCGGGGGACTCGTGGCGCGGGACTCAGGGTTCCCCATGGGGAGGCCCCCAGGCTCAGGCCACTGGCAACGGAAGGCTGAGCAAGCAGGCCCGGGCCCGGGCCCGGCTATCGGGGCTGCCCGGCCCTAGCTGCCGGTGCCAGGGAGGGGAGCCCCGGAGGCTGAGGAGCGGGAGGCGTCGGCCTCCCCAGTGCACGCCTCCCGCAGCTCCTCCTGGCGGTGCCGGAACGCGACGACACGCGATCCCGGACAGGGCCCCGGGGGGGCGACCTGCCGCCCTGTGGTGCCGAAGTGTGTTCGCCGGGCTTTTTCCGGCCAATTCTCACGAGCGTTCTGCCCAAATCGGGATCGATTTGGGCAGAACGCTCGTGAGAATTGGCCGGCGTTGGGCAACCCTGGTCAGCGCCCAGTTCCGCGTGGAGCAGGGCCCTTTCTCGCTCGGGGCATGTCGCGGCCACCCGGAAAACGAGCCGCGACGATGGGGCGCGGCCGGCGGACCCGGCGCCGGGGAGGTTTCCCCGAGCAGAGTGGATGGAGGCGCCGTGGCCGGGCGTCCGCCTCCGCCGTGGCGGGCGGCCGGGGCGCCCGTGGAGGGGCCTGGCCTCTGTGGGGAAACGGATTGTTCTCTCACTCCACGGCTGGGACGAAGCCGCGAATGGTGCCGTTGTCGCCGGGACGGTCGGGGGACTCGTGTCGCGGGATTTAGGGTTCCCCATGGGGTGGCCCCCAGGCTCAGGCCCCTGGCAACGGAAGACTGAGCAAACAGGCCCGGTTCCGGGCCCGGCTTTCGGGGCTGCCCTGCCCCAGCTGCCGGCGCCAGGGAGGGGACCCCGGAGCCTGAGGAGCGGGAGGCGTCGGCCTCCCCGGTACACGCCTCCCGCAGCTCCTCCTGGCGGTGCCGGAACGCGATGTCACGCGATCCCGGACAGGGCCCCGTGGGGGGGGCCCTGCGGCCCTGTGGTGCCCGAAGTGTGTTCGCCGGGCTTTTTCCGGCCAATTCTCACGAGCGTTCTGCCCAAATCGGGATCGATTTGGGCAGAACGCTCGTGAGAATTGGCCAGCGGGCAGCCCTGTTCAACGGCCAGTGCCGCGTGGAGCAGGGCCCTTTCTCACTCAGGGCATGTCGCGGCCACCCGGAAAACGAGCCGCGACGATGGGGCGCGGCCGGAGGCCCCGGCGCCGGGGAGGTTTCCCCGAGCAGAGTGGATGGAGGCGCCGTGGCTGGGCGTCCGCCTCCGCCGTGGCGGGCGGCCGGGTCGCCCGTGGAGGGGGCTGGCCTCTGTGGGGAAACGGATTGATCTCTCACTCCACGGCTGGGACGAAGCCGCGAATTGTGCCGTTGTCGCCGGGACGGTCGGGGGACTCGTGGCGCGGGACTCAGGGTTCCCCTTGGGGAGGCCCCCAAGCTCAGGCCCCTGGCAACGGAAGACTGAGCAAGCAGGCCCGGGCCCGGGCCCGGCTTTCGGGGCTGCCCGGCCCCAGCTGCCGGCGCCAGGGAGGGGACCCCTGGAGGCTGAGGAGCGGGAGGCGTCGGCCTCCCCGGTGCACGCCTCCCGCAGCTCCTCCTGGCGGTGCCGGAAAGCGACGACACGCGATCCCGGACAGGGCCCGGGGGGGGGCGGCCCTGCGGCCCTATGGTGCCCGAAGTGTGTTCGCCGGGCTTTTTCCGGCCAATTCTCACGAGCGTTCTGCCCAAATCGGGATCGATTTGGGCAGAACGCTCGTGAGAATTGGCCGGCGTTGGGCAGCCCTGGTCAGCGCCCAGTTCCGCGTGGAGCAGGGCCCTTTCTCGCTCGGGGCATGTCGCGGCCACCCGGAAAACGAGCCGCGACGATGGGGCGCGGCCGGCGGACCCGGCGCCGGAGAGGTTTCCCCGAGCAGAGTGGATGGAGGCGCCGTGGCCGGGCGTCCGCCTCCGCCGTGACGGGCGGCCGGGGCGCCCGTTGAGGGGGCTGGCCTCTGTGGGGAAACGGATTGATCTCTCACTCCACGGCTGGGACGAAGCCGCGAATGGTGCCGTTGTCGCCGGGACGGTCGGGGGACTCGTGGCGCGGGACTCAGTGTTCCCCATGGGGAGGCCCCCAGGCTCAGGCCCCTGGCAACGGAAGGCTGACCAAACAGGCCCGGGCCCGGGCCCGGCTTTCGGGGCTGCCCGGCCCCAGCTGCCGGCGCCAGGGAGGGGACACCCGGAGGCTGAGGAGCGGGAGGCGTCGGCCTCCCCTGTGCACGCCTCCCGCAGCTCCTCCTGGCGGTGCCGGAATGCGACGACACGCGATCCCGGACAGGGCCCCGGGGGGGCGGCCCTGCGGCCCTGTGGTGCCCGAAGTGTGTTCGCCGGGCTTTTTCCGGCCAATTCTCACGAGCGTTCTGCCCAAATCGGGATCGATTTGGGCAGAACGCTCGTGAGAATTGGCCGGCGTTGGGCAGCCCTGGTCAGCGCCCAGGTCTGCGTGGAGCAGGGCCCTTTCTCGCTCGGGGCATGTCGAGGCCACCCTGAAAATGAGCCGCGACGATGGGGCGCGGCCGGCGGCCCCGGCGCCGGGGAGGTTTCCCCGAGCAGAGTGGATGGAGGCGCCGTGGCCGGGCGTCCGCCTCCGCCGTGGCGGGCGGCCGGGGCGCCCGTGGAGGGGGCTGGCCTCTGTGGGGAAACGGATTGATCTCTCACTCCACGGCTGGGACGAAGCCGCGAATGGTGCCGTTGTCGCCGGGACGGTCGGGGGACTTGTGGCGCGGGACTTAGGGTTCCCCATGGGGAGGCCCCCAGGCTCAGGCCCCTGGCAACGGAAGACTGAGCAAGCAGGCCCGGGCCCGGGCCCGGCTTTCGGGGCTGCCCGGCCCCAGCTGCCGGCGCCAGGGAGGGGACCACGGAGCCTGAGGAGCGGGAGGCGTCGGCCTCCCCGGTACACGCCTCCCGCAGCTCCTCCTGGCGGTGCCGGAACGCGATGACACGCGATCCCGGACAGGGCCCCGGGGGTGGGGCCCTGCGGCCCTGTGGTGCCCGAAGTGTGTTCGCCGGGGTTTTTTCCGGCCAATTCTCACGAGCGTTCTGCCCAAATCGGGATCGATTTGGGCAGAACGCTCGTGAGAATTGGCCGGCGTTGGGCAGCCCTGTTCAACGGATTGTTCCGCGTGGAGCAGGGCCCTTTCTCACTCGGGGCATGTCGCGGCCACCCGGAAAACGAGCCGCGACGATGGGGCGCGGCCGGCGGCCCCGGCGCCGGGGAGGTTTCCCCGAGCAGAGTGGATGGAGGCGCCGTGGCCGGGCGTCCGCCTCCGCCGTGGCGGGCGGCCGGGGCGCCCGTGGAGGGGGCTGGCCTCTGTGGGGAAACGGTATGATCTCTCACTCCACTGCTGGGACGAAGCGGCGAATTGTGCCGTTGTCGCCGGGACGGTCGGGGGACTCGTGGCGCGGGACTCAGGGTTCCCCTTGGGGAGGCCCCCAGGCTCAGGCCCCTGGCAACGGAAGAGTGAGCAAGCAGGCCCGGACCCGGGCCCGGCTTTCGGGGCTGCCCGGCACCAGCTGCCGGCGCCAGGGAGGGGACCCCTGGAGGCTGAGGAGCGGGAGGCGTCGGCCTCCCCGGTGCACGCCTCCCGCAGCTCCTCCTGGCGGTGCCGGAACGCGACGACACGCGATCCCGGACAGGGCCCCGGGGGGGGCGGCCCTGCGGCCCTGTGGTGCCCGAAGTGTGTTCGCCGGGCTTTTTCCGGCCAATTCTCACGAGCGTTCTGCCCAAATCGGGATCGATTTGGGCAGAACGCTCGTGAGAATTGGCCGGCGTTGGGCAGCCCTGGTCAGCGCCCAGTTCCGCGTGGAGCAGGGCCCTTTCTCGCTCGGGGCATGTCGCGGCCACCCGGAAAACGAGCCGCGACGATGGGGCGCGGCCGGCGGCCCCGGAGTCGGGGAGGTTTCCCCGAGCAGAGTGGATGGAGGCGCCGTGGCCAGGCGTCCGCCTCCGCCGTGGCGGGCGGCCGGGGCGCCCGTGGAGGGGCCTGGCCTCTGTGGGGAAACGGATTGTTCTCTCACTCCACGGCTGGGACGAAGCCGCGAATGGTGCCGTTGTCTCCGGGACGGTCGGGGGACTCGTGGCGCGGGACTCAGTGTTCCCCATGGGGAGGCCCCCAGGCTCAGGCCCCTGGCAACGGAAGGCCGAGCAAACAGGCCCGGGCCCGGGCCCGGCTTTCGGGGCTGCCCGGCCCCAGCTGCCGGCGCAAGGGAGGGGACCCCCGGAGGCTGAGGAGCGGGAGGCGTCGGCCTCCCCGGTGCACGCCTCCCGCAGCTCCTCCTGGCGGTGCCGGAACGCGACGACACGCGATCCCGGACAGGGCCCCGGGGGGGCGACCTGCCGCCCTGTGGTGCCCGAAGTGTGTTCGCCGGGCTTTTTCCGGCCAATTCTCACGAGCGTTCTGCCCAAATCGGGATCGATTTGGGCAGAACGCTCGTGAGAATTGGCCGGCGTTGGGCAGCCCTGGTCGGCGCCCATTTCCGCGTGGAGCAGGGCCCTTTCTCGCTCGGGGCATGTCGCGGCCACCCGGAAAACGAGCCGCGACGATGGGGCGCGGCCGGCGGACCCGGCGCCGGGGAGGTTTCCCCGAGCAGAGTGGATGGAGGCGCCGTGGCCGGGCGTCCTCCTCCGCCGTGGCGGGCGGCCGGGGAGCCCGTGGAGGGGGCTGGTCTCTGTGGGGAAATGGATTGTTCTCTCACTCCACGGCTGGGACGAAGCCGCGAATGGTGCCGTTGTCTCCGGGACGGTCGGGGGACTCGTGGCGCGGGACTCAGGGTTCCCCATGGGGAGGCCCCAAGGCTCAGGCCCCTGGCAACGGAAGACTGAGCAAACAGGCCCGGTTCCGGGCCCGGCTTTCGGGGCTGCCCGGCCCCAGCTGCCGGCGCCAGGGAGGGGACCCCGGAGCCTGAGGAGCGGGAGGCGTCGGCCTCCCCGGTGCACGCCTCCCGCAGCTCCTCCTGGCGGTGCCGGAACGCGACGACACGCGATCCCGGACAGGGCCCCGGGGGGGCGGCCCTGCGGCCCTGTGGTTCCCGAAGTGTGTTCGCCAGGCTTTTTCCGGCCAATTCTCACGAGCGTTCTGCCCAAATCGGGATCGATTTGGGCAGAACGCTCGTGAGAATTGGCCGGCGTTGGGCAGCCCTGGTCAGCGCCCAGTTCCGCGTGGAGCAGGGCCCTTTCTCGCTCGGGGCATGTCGCGGCCTCCCGGAAAACGAGCCGCGACGATGGGGCGCGGCCGGCGGCCCCGGCGCCGGGGAGGTTTCCCCTAGCAGAGTGGATGGAGGTGCCGTGGCCGGGCGTCCGCCTCCGCCGTGGCGGGCGGCCGGGGCGCCCGTGGAGGGGGCTGGCCTCTGTGGGGAAACGGATTGATCTCTCACTCCACGGCTGGGACGAAGCCGCGAATGGTGCCGTTGTCACCGGGACGGTCGGGGGACTCGTGGCGCGGGACTCAGGGTTCCCCATGGGGAGGCCCCCAGGCTCAGGCCCCTGGCAACTGAAGACTGAGCAAACAGGCCCTGTTCCGGGCCCGGCTTTCGGGGCTGCCCGGCCCCAGCTGCCGGCGCCAGGGAGGGGACCCCCGGAGGCTGAGGAGCGGGAGGCGTCGGCCTCCCCGGTGCACGCCTCCCGCAGCTCCTCCTGGCGGTGCCGGAACGCGACGACACGCGATCCCGGACAGGGCCCCGGGGGGGTGGGCCTGCGGCCCTGTGGTGCCCGAAGTGTGTTCGCCGGGCAATTTCCGGCCAATTCTCACGAGCGTTCTGCCCAAATCGGGATCGATTTGGGCAGAACGCTCGTGAGAATTGGCCGGCGTTGGGCAGCCCTGGTCAGCGCCCAGTTCCGCGTGGAGCAGGGCCCTTTCTCGCTCGGGGCATGTCGCAGCCACCCGGAAAACGAGCCGCGACGATGGGGCGCGGCCGGCGGCCCCGGCGCCGGGGAGGTTTCCCCGAGCAGAGTGGATGGAGGCGCCGTGGCCGGGCGTCTGCCTCCGCCGTGGCGGGCGGCCGGGGCGCCCGTGGAGGGGGCTGGCCTCTGTGGGGAAACGGATTGATCTCTCACTCCACGGCTGGGACGAAGTCGCGAATGGTGCCGTTGTCGCCGGGACGGTCGGGGGACTCGTGGCGCGGGACTCAGTGTTCCCCATTGGGAGGCCCCCAGGCTCAGGCCCCTGGCAACGGAAGGCTGAGCAAACAGTCCCGGGCCCGGGCACGGCTTTCGGGGCTGCCCGGCCCCAGCAGCCGGCGCCAGGGAGGGGACCCCCGGAGGCTGAGGAGCGGGAGGCGTCGGCCTCCCCGGTGCACGCCTCCCGCAGCTCCTCCTGGCGGTGCCGGAACGAGACGACACGCGATCCCGGACAGGGCCCCGGGGGGGCGGCCCTGCGGCCCTGTGGTGCCCGAAGTGTGTTCGCCGGGCAATTTCCGGCCAATTCTCACGAGCGTTCTACCCAAATCGGGATCGATTTGGGCAGAACGCTCGTGAGAATTGGCCGGCGTTGGGCAGCCCTGGTCAGCGCCCAGTTCCGCGTGGAGCAGGGCCCTTTCTCGCTCGGGGCATGTCGCGGCCACCCGGAAAACGAGCCGCGACGATGGGGCGCGGCCGGCGGCCCCGGCCCCCGGGAGGTTTCCCCGAGCAGAGTGGATGGAGGCGCCGTGGCCGGGCGTCCGCCTCTGCCGTGGTGGGCGGCCGGGGCGCCCGTGGAGGGGGCTGGCCTCTGTGGGGAAACGGATTGTTCTCTCACTCCACGGCTGGGACGAAGCCGCGAATGGTGCCGTTGTCGCCGGGACGGTCGGGGGACTCGTGGCGCGGGACTCAGGGCTTCCCATGGGGAGGCCCCCAGACTCAGGCCCCTGGCAACGGAAGACTGAGCAAGCAGGCCCGGGCCCGGGCCCGGCTTTCGGGGCTGCCCGGCCCCAGCTGCCGGCGCCAGGGAGGGGACACCCGGAGGCTGAGGAGCGGGAGGCGTCGGCCTCCCCTGTGCACGCCTCCCGCAGCTCCTCCTGGCGGTGCCGGAATGCGACGACACGCGATCCCGGACAGGGCCCCGGGGGGGCGGCCCTGCGGCCCTGTGGTGCCCGAAGTGTGTTCGCCGGGCTTTTTCCGGCCAATTCTCACGAGCGTTCTGCCCAAATCGGGATCGATTTGGGCAGAACGCTCGTGAGAATTGGCCGGCGTTGGGCAGCCCTGGTCAGCGCCCAGGTCTGCGTGGAGCAGGGCCCTTTCTCGCTCGGGGCATGTCGAGGCCACCCTGAAAATGAGCCGCGACGATGGGGCGCGGCCGGCGGCCCCGGCGCCGGGGAGGTTTCCCCGAGCAGAGTGGATGGAGGCGCCGTGGCCGGGCGTCCGCCTCCGCCGTGGCGGGCGGCCGGGGCGCCCGTGGAGGGGGCTGGCCTCTGTGGGGAAACGGATTGATCTCTCACTCCACGGCTGGGACGAAGCCGCGAATGGTGCCGTTGTCGCCGGGACGGTCGGGGGACTTGTGGCGCGGGACTTAGGGTTCCCCATGGGGAGGCCCCCAGGCTCAGGCCCCTGGCAACGGAAGACTGAGCAAGCAGGCCCGGGCCCGGGCCCGGCTTTCGGGGCTGCCCGGCCCCAGCTGCCGGCGCCAGGGAGGGGACCACGGAGCCTGAGGAGCGGGAGGCGTCGGCCTCCCCGGTACACGCCTCCCGCAGCTCCTCCTGGCGGTGCCGGAACGCGATGACACGCGATCCCGGACAGGGCCCCGGGGGTGGGGCCCTGCGGCCCTGTGGTGCCCGAAGTGTGTTCGCCGGGGTTTTTTCCGGCCAATTCTCACGAGCGTTCTGCCCAAATCGGGATCGATTTGGGCAGAACGCTCATGAGAATTGGCCGGCGTTGGGCAGCCCTGGTCAGCGCCCAGTTCCGCGTGGAGCAGGGCCCTTTCTCGCTCGGGGCATGTCGTGGCCACCCGGAAAACGAGCCGCGACGATGGGGCGCGGCCGAGGCCCCGGCACCGGGGAGGTTTCCCCGAGCAGAGTGGATAGAGGCGCCGTGGCCGGGCGTCCGCCTCCGCCGTGGCGGGCGGCCGGGGCGCCGGTGGAGGGGGTGGCCTCTGTGGGGAAACGGATTGATCTCTCATTCCACGGCTGGGACGAAGCCGCGAATTGTGCCGTTGTCGCCGGGACGGTCGGGGGACTCGTGGCGCGGGACTCAGGGTTCCCCTTGGGGAGGCCCCCAGGCTCAGGCCCCTGGCAACGGAAGACTGAGCAAGCAGGCCTGGGCCCGGGCCCGGCTTTCGGGGCTGCCCGGCCCCAGCTGCCGGCGCCAGGGAGGGGACACCTGGAGGCTGAGGAGCGGGAGGCGTCGGCCTCCCCGGTGCACGCCTCCCGCAGCTCCTCCTGGCGGTGCCGGAACGCGACGACACGCGATCTCGGACAGGGCCCCTGGGGGGGGGCCCTGCGGCCCTGTGGTGCCCGAAGTGTGTTCGCCGGGGTTTTTCCGGCCAATTCTCACGAGCGTTCTGCCCAAATCGGGATCGATTTGGGCAGAACGCTCGTGAGAATTGGCCGGCGTTGGGCAGCCCTGTTCAACGGATTGTTCCGCGTGGAGCAGGGCCCTTTCTCACTCGGGGCATGTCGCGGCCACCCGGAAAACGAGCCGCGACGATGGGGCGCGGCCGGCGGCCCCGGCGCCGGGGAGGTTTCCCCGAGCAGAGTGGATGGAGGCGCCGTGGCCGGGCGTCCGCCTCCGCCGTGGCGGGCGGCCGGGGCGCCCGTGGAGGGGGCTGGCCTCTGTGGGGAAACGGTATGATCTCTCACTCCACTGCTGGGACGAAGCGGCGAATTGTGCCGTTGTCGCCGGGACGGTCGGGGGACTCGTGGCGCGGGACTCAGGGTTCCCCTTGGGGAGGCCCCCAGGCTCAGGCCCCTGGCAACGGAAGAGTGAGCAAGCAGGCCCGGACCCGGGCCCGGCTTTCGGGGCTGCCCGGCACCAGCTGCCGGCGCCAGGGAGGGGACCCCTGGAGGCTGAGGAGCGGGAGGCGTCGGCCTCCCCGGTGCACGCCTCCCGCAGCTCCTCCTGGCGGTGCCGGAACGCGACGACACGCGATCCCGGACAGGGCCCCTGGGGGGGGGCCCTGCGGCCCTGTGGTGCCCGAAGTGTGTTCGCCGGGGTTTTTCCGGCCAATTCTCACGAGCGTTCTGCCCAAATCGGGATCGATTTGGGCAGAACGCTCGTGAGAATTGGCCGGCGTTGGGCAGCCCTGGTCAGCGCCCAGTTCCGCGTGGAGCAGGGCCCTTTCTCGCTCGGGGCATGTCGCAGCCACCCGGAAAACGAGCCGCGACGATGGGGCGCGGCCGGCGGCCCCGGCGCCGGGGAGGTTTCCCCGAGCAGAGTGGATGGAGGCGCCGTGGCCGGGCGTCTGCCTCCGCCGTGGCGGGCGGCCGGGGCGCCCGTGGAGGGGGCTGGCCTCTGTGGGGAAACGGATTGATCTCTCACTCCACGGCTGGGACGAAGTCGCGAATGGTGCCGTTGTCGCCGGGACGGTCGGGGGACTCGTGGCACGGGACTCAGGGTTCCCCATGGGGAGGCCCCCAGCCTCAGGCCCCTGGCAACGGAAGGCTGAGCAAACAGGCCCGGGCCCGGGCCCGTCTTTCGGGGCTGCCCGGCCCCAGCTGCCGGCGCCAGGGAGGGGACCCCCGGAGGCTGAGGAGCGGGAGGCGTCGGCCTCCGCGGTGCACGCCTCCCGCAGCTCCTCCTGGCGGTGCCGGAACGCGACGACACGCGATCCCGGACAGGGCCCCGTGGGGGCGGCCCTGCGGCCCTGTGGTGCCCGAAGTGTGTTCGCCGGGCTTTTTCCGGCCAATTCTCACGAGCGTTCTGCCCAAATCGGGATCGATTTGGGCAGAACGCTCGTGAGAATTGGCCGGCGTTGGGCAGCCCTGGTCAGCGCCCAGTTCCGCGTGGAGCAGGGCCCTTTCTCGCTCGGGGCATGTCGCGGCCACCCGGAAAACGAGCCGCGACGATGGGGCGCGGCCGGCGGCCCCGGCGCCGGGGAGGTTTCCCCGAGCAGAGTGGATGGAGGCGCCGTGGCCGGGCGTCCGCCTCCGCCGTGGCGGGTGGCCGGGGCGCCCGTGGAGGGGGCTGGCCTCTGTGGGGAAACGGATTGATCTCTCACTCCACGGCTGGGACGAAGCCGCGAATGGTGCCGTTGTCGCCGGGACGGTCGGGGGACTCGTGGCACGGGACTCAGGTTTCCCCATGGGGAGGCCCCCAGGCTCAGGCCCCAGGCAACGGAAGGCTGAGCCAACAGGCCCGGGCCTGGGCCCGGCTTTCGGGGCTGCCCGGCCCCAGCTGCCGGCGCCAGGGAGGGGACCCCCGGAGGCTGAGGAGCGGGAGGCGTCGGCCTCCCCGGTGCACGCCTCCCGGAGCTCCTCCTGGCGGTGCCGGAACGCGACGACACGCGATCACGGACAGGGCCCCGGCGGGGCGTCCCTGCGGCCCTGTGGTGCCCGAAGTGTGTTCGCCGGGCTTTTTCCGGCCAATTCTCACGAGCGTACTGCCCAAATCGGGATCGATTTGGGCAGAACGCTCGTGAGAATTTTCCGGCGTTGGGCAGCCCTGGTCAGCGCCCAGTTCCGCGTGGAGCAGGGCCCTTTCTCGCTCGGGGCATGTCGCGGCCACCCGGAAAACGAGCCGAGACGATGGGGCGCGGCCGGCGGCCCCGTCGCCGGGGAGGTTTCCCCGAGCAGAGTGGATGGAGGCGCCGTGGCCGGGCGTCCGCCTCCGCCGTGGCGGTCGGCCGGAGCGCCCGTGGAGGGGGCTGGCCTCTGTGGGGAAACGGATTGATCTCTCACTCCACGGCTGGGACGAAGCCGCGAATGGTGCCGTTGTCGCCGGGACGGTCGGGGGACTCGTGGCGTGGGACTCAGGGTTCCCCATGGGAAGGCCCCCAGGCTCAGGCCCCTGGCAACGGAAGGCTGAGCAAACAGTCCCGGGCCCGGGCCCGGCTTTCGGGGCTGCCCGGCCCCAGCTGCCGGCTTCAGGGAGGGGACCCCCGGAGGCTGAGGAGCGGGAGGCATCGGCCTCCCCGATGCACACCTCCCGCAGCTCCTCCTGGCGGTGCCGGAACGCGACGACACGCGATCCCGGACAGGGCCCCGGGGGGGCGGCCCTGCGGCCCTGTGGTGCCCGAAGTGTGTTCGCCGGGCTTTTTCCGGCCAATTCTCACGAGCGTTCTGCCCAAATCGGGATCGATTTGGGAAGAACGCTCGTGAGAATTGGCCGGCGTTGGGCAGCCCTGGTCAGCGCCCAGTTCCGCGTGGAGCAGGGCCCTTTCTCGCTCGGGGCATGTCGCGGCCACCCGGAAAACGAGCCGCGACGATGGGGCGCGGCCGGCGGCCCCGGCGCCGGGGAGGTTTCCCCGAGCAGAGTGGATGGAGGCGCCGTGGCCGGGCGTCCGCCTCCGCCGTGGCGGGCGGCCGGGGCGCCCGTGGAGCGGGCTGGCCTCTGTGGGGAAACGGATTGATCTCTCACTCCACGGCTGGGACGAAGCCGCGAATGGTGCCGTTGTCGCCCGGACGGTCGGGGGACTCGTGGCACGGGATTCAGGGTTCACCATGGGGAGGCCCCCAGGCTCAGGCCCCTGGCAACGGAAGGCTGAGCCAACAGGCCCGGTTCCGGGCCCGGCTTTCGGGGCTGCCCGGCCCCAGCTGCCGGCGCCAGGGAGGGGACCCCCGGAGGCTGAGGAGTGGGAGGCGTCGGCCTCCCCGGTGCACGCCTCCCGCAGCTCCTCCTGGCGGTGCCGGAACGCGACGACACGCGATCCTGGACAGGGCCCCGGGGGGGCGGCCCTGCGGCCCTGTGGTGCCCGAAGTGTGTTCGCCGGGATTTTTCCGGCCAATTCTCACGAGCGTTCTGCCCAAATCGGGATCGATTTGGGCAGAACGCTCGTGAGAATTGGCCGGCGTTGGGCAGCCCTGGTCAGCGCCCAGTTCCGCATGGAGCAGGGCCCTTTCTCGCTCGGGGCATGTCGCGGCCACCCGGAAAACGAGCCGAGACGATGGGGCGCGGCCGGCGGCCCCGGCGCCGGGGAGGTTTCCCCGAGCAGAGTGGATGGAGGCGCCGTGGCCGGGCGTCCGCCTCCGCCGTGGCGGGCGGCCGGGGCGCCCGTGGAGGGGGCTGGCCTCTGTGGGGAAACGGATTGATCTCTCACTCCACGGCTGGGACGAAGCCGCGAATGATGCCGTTGTCGCCGGGACGGTCGGGGGACTCGTGGCACGGGACTCAGGGTTCCCCATGGGGAGGCCCCCAGGCTCAGGCCCCTGGCAACGGAAGGCTGAGCAAACAGGCCCGGGCCCGGGCCCGGCTTTCGGGGCTGCCCGGCCCCAGCTGCCGGCGCCAGGGAGGGGACCCCCGGAGGCTGAGGAGCGGGAGGCGTCGGCCTCCCCGGTGCACGCCTCCCGCAGCTCCTCCTGGCGGTGCCGGAACGCGACGACACGCGATCCCGGACAGGGCCCCGGCGGGGCGTCCCTGCGGCCCTGTGGTGCCCGAAGTGTGTTCGCCGGGCTTTTTCCGGCCAATTCTCACGAGCGTTCTGCCCAAATCGGGATCGATTTGGGCAGAACGCTCGTGAGAATTGGCCGGCGTTGGGCAGCCCTGGTCAGCGCCCAGTTCCGCGTGGAGCAGGGCCCTTTCTCGCTCGGGGCATGTCGCGGCCACCCGGAAAACGAGCCGCGACGATGGGGCGCGGCCGGCATCCCCGGCGCCGGGGAGGTTTCCCCGAGCAGAGTGGATGGAGGCGCCGTGGCCGGGCGTCCGCCTCCGCCGTGGCGGGCGGCCGGGGCGCCCGTGGAGCGGGCTGGCCTCTGTGGGGAAACGGATTGATCTCTCACTCCACGGCTGGGACGAAGCCGCGAATGGTGCCGTTGTCGCCGGGACGGTCGGGGGACTCGTGGCGCGGGACTCAGGGCTTCCCATGGGGAGGCCCCCAGACTCAGGCCCCTGGCAACGGAAGACTGAGCAAGCAGGCCCGGGCCCGGGCCCGGCTTTCGGGGCTGCCCGGCCCCAGCTGCCGGCGCCAGGGAGGGGACCCCCGGAGGCTGAGGAGCGGGAGGCGTCGGCCTCTCCGGTGCACGCCTCCCGCAGCTCCTCCTGACGGTGCCGGAACGCGACGACAAGCGATCCCAGACAGGGCCCCGGCGGGGCGGCCCTGCGGCCCTGTGGTGCCCGAAGTGTGTTCGCCGGGATTTTTCCGGCCATTTCTCACGAGCGTTCTGCCCAAATCGGGATCGATTTGGGCAGAACGCTCGTGAGAATTGGCCGGCGTTGGGCAGCCCTGGTCAGCGCCCAATTCCGCGTGGAGCAGGGCCCTTTCTCGCTTGGGGCATGTCGCGGCCACCCGGAAAACGAGCCGCGACGATGTGGCGCGACCGGCGGCCCCGGCGCCGGGGAGGTTTCCACGAGCAGAGTGGATGGAGGCGCCCTGGCCGGGCGTCCGCCTCCGCCGTGGCGGGCGGCCGGGGCGCCCTTGGAGGGGCCTGTCCTCTGTGGGGAAACGGATTGATCTCTCACTCCACGGCTGGGACGAAGCCGCGAATGGTGCCGTTGTCGCCGGGACGGTAGGGGGACTCATGGCACGGGACTCAGGGTTCCCCATGGGGAGGCCCCCAGGCTCAGGCCCCTGGCAACGGAAGACTGAGCAAGCAGGCCCGGGCCCGGGCCCGGCTTTCGGGGCTGCCCGGCCCCAGCTGCCGGCGCCAGGGAGGGGACCCCCGGAGGCTGAGGAGTGGGAGGCGTCGGCCTCCCCGGTGCAAGCCTCCCGCAGCTCCTCCTGGCGGTGCCGGAACGCGACGACACGCGATCCCGGACAGGGCCCCGGGGGGGCGGCCCTGCGGCCCTGTGGTGCCCGAAGTGTGTTCGCCGGGCTTTTTCCGGCCAATTCTCACGAGCGTTCTGCCCAAATCGGGATCGATTTGGGCAGAACGCTCGTGAGAATTGGCCGGCGTTGGGCAGCCCTGGTCAGCGCCCAGTTCCGCGTGGAGCAGGGCCCTTTCTCGCTCGGGGCATGTCGCGGCCACCCGGAAAACGAGCCGCGACGATGGGGCGCGGCCGGCGGCCCCGGCGCCGGGGAGGTTTCCCCGAGCAGAGTGGATGGAGGCGCCGTGGCCGGGCGTCCGCCTCCGCCGTGGCGGGTGGCCGGGGCGCCCGTGGAGGGGGCTGGCCTCTGTGGGGAAACGGATTGATCTCTCACTCCACGGCTGGGACGAAGCCGCGAATGGTGCCGTTGTCGCCGGGACGGTCGGGGGACTCGTGGCACGGGACTCAGGTTTCCCCATGGGGAGGCCCCCAGGCTCAGGCCCCAGGCAACGGAAGGCTGAGCCAACAGGCCCGGTCCCGGGCCCGGCTTTCGGGGCTGCCCGGCCCCAGCTGCCGGCGCCAGGGAGGGGACCCCCGGAGGCTGAGGAGCGGGAGGCGTCGGCCTCCCCGGTGCACGCCTCCTGGAGCTCCTCCTGGCGGTGCCGGAACGCGACGACACGCGATCCGGGACAGGGCCCCGGCGGGCGTCCCTGCGGCCCTGTGGTGCCCGAAGTGTGTTCGCCGGGCTTTTTCCGGCCAATTCTCACGAGCGTTCTGCCCAAATCGGGATCGATTTGGGCAGAACGCTCGTGAGAATTTTCCGGCGTTGGGCAGCCCTGGTCAGCGCCCAGTTCCGCGTGGAGCAGGGCCCTTTCTCGCTCGGGGCATGTCGCGGCCACCCGGAAAACGAGCCGCGATGATGGGGCGCGGCCGGCGTCCCCGGCGCCGGGGAAGTTCCCCGAGCAGAGTGGATGGAGTCGCCGTGGCCGGGCGTCCGCTACCGCTGTGGCGGGTGGCCGGGGCGCCCGTGGAGGGGGCTGGCCTCTGTAGGGAAACGGATTGATCTCTCACTCCACGGCTGGGACGAAGCCGCGAATGGTGCCGTTGTCGCCGGGACGGTCGGGGGACTCCTGGCACGGGACTCAGGCTTCCCCATGGGGAGGCCCCCAGGCTCAGGCCCCTGGCAACGGAAGGCTGAGCAAACAGGCCCGGGCCCGGGCCCGGCTTTCGGGGCTGCCCGGCCCCAGCTGCCGGCGCCAGGGAGGGGAACCCCGGAGGCTGAGGAGCGGGAGGCGTCGTTCTCCCCGGTGCACGCCTCCCGCAGCTCCTCCTGGCGGTGCTGGAACGCGACGAGACGCGATCCCGGACAGGGCTCCGGGGGGGTGGCCCTGCGGCCCTGTGGTGCCCGAAGTGTGTTTGCTGGGCTTATTCCGGCCAATTCTCACGACGTTCTGCCCAAATCGGGATCGATTTGGGCAGAACACTCTTGAGAATTCGCCGGGGTTGGGCAGCCATGGTCAGCGCCCAGTTCCGCGTGGAGCAGGGCCCTTTCTCGCTCGGGGCATGTCGCGGCCACCCGGAAATCGAGCCGCGATAATGGGGCGCGGCCGGCGGCCCCGGCGCCGGGGAGGTTTCCCCGAGTAGAGTGGATGGAGGCGCCGTGGCCGGGCGTCCGCCTCCGCCGTGGCGGGCGGCCGGAGCGCCCGTGGAGGGGGCTGGCCTCTGTGGGGAAACGGATTGATCTCTCACTCCACGGCTGGGACGAAGCCGCGAATGGTGCCGTTGTCGCCGGGACGGTCGGGGGACTCGTGGCGTGGGACTCAGGGTTCCCCATGGGGAGGCCCCCAGGCTCAGGCCCCTGGCAACGGAAGGCTGAGCAAACAGTCCCGGGCCCCGGCCCGGCTTTTGGGGCTGCCCGGCCCCAGCTGCCGGCGCCAGGGAGGGGACCCCCGGAGGCTGAGGAGCGGGAGGCGTCGGCCTCCCCGGTGCACGCCTCCCGCAGCTCCTCCTGGCGGTGCCGGAACGCGACGACACGCGATCCCGGACAGGGCCCCGGGGGGTCGGCCCTGCGGCCCTGTGGTGACCGAAGTGTGTTCGCCGGGCTTTTTCCGGCCAATTCTCACGAGCGTTCTGCTCAAATCGGGATCGATTTGGGCAGAACGCTCGTGAGAATTGGCCGGCGTTGGGCAGCCCTGGTCAGCGCCCAGTTCCGCGTGGAGCAGGGCCCTTTCTCGCTCGGGGCATGTCGCGGCCATCCGGAAAACGAGCCGCGACGATGGGGCGCGGCCGGCGGCCCCGGCGCCGGGGAGGTTTCCCCGAGCAGAGTGGATGGAGGCGCCGTGGCCGGGCTTCCGCCTCCGCCGTGGCGGGTGGCCGGGGCGCCCGTGGAGCGGGCTGGCCTCTGTGGGGAAACGGATTGATCTCTCACTCCACGGCTGGGACGAAGCCGCGAATGGTGCCGTTGTCGCCCGGACGGTCGGGGGACTCGTGGCACGGGACTCAGGGTTCACCATGGGGAGGCCCCCAGGCTCAGGCCCCTGGCAACGGAAGGCTGAGCCAACAGGCCCGGTTCCGGGCCCGGCTTTCGGGGCTGCCCGGCCCCAGCTGCCGGCGCCAGGGAGGGGACCCCCGGAGGCTGAGGAGTGGGAGGCATCGGCCTCCCCGGTGCACGCCTCCCGCAGCTCCTCCTGGCGGTGCCGGAACGCGACGACACGCGATCCCGGACAGGGCCCCGGGGGGGCGGCCCTGCGGCCCTGTGGTGCCCGAAGTGTGTTCGCCGGGCTTTTTCCGGCCAATTCTCACGAGCGTTCTGCCCAAATCGGGATCGATTTGGGCAGAACGCTCGTGAGAATTGGCCGGCGTTGGGCAGCCCTGGTCAGCGCCCAGTTCCGCGTGGAGCAGGGCCCTTTCTCGCTCGGGGCTTGTCGCGGCCACCCGGAAAACGAGCCGAGACGATGGGGCGCGGCCGGCGGCCCCGGCGCCGGGGAGGTTTCCCCGAGCATAGTGGATGGAGGCGCCGTGGCCGGGCTTCCGCCTCCGCCGTGGCGGGCGGCCAGAGCGCCCGAGGAGGGGGCTGGCCTCTGTGGGGAAACGGATTGATCTCTCACTCCACGGCTGGGACGAAGCCGCGAATGTTGCCGTTGTCGCCGGGACGGTCGGGGGACTCGTGGCGTGGGACTCAGGTTTCCCCATGGGGAGGACCCCAGGCTCAGGCCCCTGGCAACGGAAGGCTGAGCAAACAGTCCCGGGCCCGGGCCCGGCTTTCGCGGCTGCCCGGCCCCAGCTGCCGGCGCCAGGGAGGGGACCCCCGGAGGCTGAGGAGCGGGAAGCGTCGGCCTTCCCTGGTGCACGCCTCCCGCAGCTCCTCCTGGCGGTGCCGGAACGCGACGACACGCGATCCCGGACAGGGCCCCGGGGGGGCGGTCCTGCGGCCCTGTGGTGCCCGAAGTGTGTTCGCCGGGCTTTTTCCGGCCAATTCTCACGAGCGTTCTGCCCAAATCGGGATCGATTTGGGCGGAACGCTCGTGAGAATTGGCCGGCGTTAGGCAGCCCTGGTCAGCGCCCAGTTCCGCGTGGAGCAGGGCTCTTTCTCGCTCGGGGCATGTCGCGGCCACCCGGAAAACGAGCCGCGACGATGGGGCGCGACCGGCGGCCCCAGCGCCGGGGAGGTTTCCCCGAGCAGAGTGGATGGAGGCGCCGTGGCCGGGCGTCCGCCTCCGCCGTGGTGGGCGGCCGGGTCGCCCGTGGAGGGGGCTGACCTCTGTGGGGAAACGGATTGATCTCTCACTCCACGGCTGGGACGAAGCCGCGAATGATGCCGTTGTCGCCGGGACGGTCGGGGGACTCGTGGCACGGGACTCAGGGTTCCCCATGGGGAGGCCCCCAGGCTCAGGCCCCTGGCAACGGAAGGCTCAGCAAACAGGCCCGGGCCCGGGCCCGTCTTTCGGGGCTGCCCGGCCCCAGCTGCCGGCGCCAGGGAGGGGACCCCCGGAGGCTGAGGAGCGGGAGGCGTCGGCCTCCGCGGTGCACGCCTCCCGCAGCTCCTCCTGGCGGTGCCGGAACGCGACGACACGCGATCCCGGACAGGGCCCCGTGGGGGCGGCCCTGCGGCCCTGTGGTGCCCGAAGTGTGTTCGCCGGGCTTTTTCCGGCCAATTCTCACGAGCGTTCTGCCCAAATCGGGATCGATTTGGGCAGAACGCTCGTGAGAATTGGCCGGCGTTGGGCAGCCCTGGTCAGCGCCCAGTTCCGCGTGGAGCAGGGCCCTTTCTCGCTCGGGGCATGTCGCGGCCACCCGGAAAACGAGCCGCGACGATGGGGCGCGGCCGGCGGCCCCGGCGCCGGGGAGGTTTCCCCGAGCAGAGTGGATGGAGGCGCCGTGGCCGGGCGTCCGCCTCCGCCGTGGCGGGTGGCCGAGGCGCCCGTGGAGGGGGCTGGCCTCTGTGGGGAAACGGATTGATCTCTCACTCCACGGCTGGGACGAAGCCGCGAATGGTGCCGTTGTCGCCGGGACGGTCGGGGGACTCGTGGCACGGGACTCAGGTTTCCCCATGGGGAGGCCCCCAGGCTCAGGCCCCAGGCAACGGAAGGCTGAGCCAACAGGCCCGGGCCCGGGCCCAGCTTTCGGGGCTGCCCGGCCCCAGCTGCCGGCGCCAGGGAGGGGACCCCCGGAGGCTGAGGAGCGGGAGGCGTCGGCCTCCCCGGTGCACGCCTCCCGGAGCTCCTCCTGGCGGTGCCGGAACGCGACGACACGCGATCCCGGACAGGGCCCCGGCGGGGCGTCCCTGCGGCCCTGTGGTGCCCGAAGTGTGTTCGCCGGGCTTTTTCCGGCCAATTCTCACGAGCGTTCTGCCCAAATCGGGATCGATTTGGGCAGAACGCTCGTGAGAATTTTCCGGCGTTGGGCAGCCCTGGTCAGCGCCCAGTTCCGCGTGGAGCAGGGCCCTTTCTCGCTCGGGGCATGTCGCGGCCACCCGGAAAACGAGCCGAGATGATGGGGCGCGGCCGGCGGCCCCGTCGCCGGGGAGGTTTCCCCGAGCAGAGTGGATGGAGGCGCCGTGGCCGGGCGTCCGCCTCCGCCGTGGCGGGCGGCCGGGGCGCCCGTGGAGGGGGCTGGCCTCTGTGGGGAAACGGATTGATCTCTCATTCCACGGCTGGGACGAAGCCGCGAATGGTGCCGTTGTCGCCGGGACGGTCGGGGGACTCGTGGCGCGGGACTCAGGGTTCCCCATGGGGAGGCCCCCAGGCTCAGGCCCCTGGCAACGGAAGACTGAGCAAGCAGGCCCGGGCCCGGGCCCGGCTTTCGGGGCTGCCCGGCCCCAGCTGCCTGCGCCAGGGAGGGGTCCCGCGGAGGCTGAGGAGCGGAACGCGGCGGCCTCCCTGGTACACGCCTCCCGCAGCTACTCCTGGCGGTGCCGGAACGCGACGACACGCGATCCCGGACAGGGCCCCGGGGGCGCGGCCCTGCGGCCCTGTGGTGCCCGAAGTGTGTTCGCCATGCTTTTTCCGGCCAATTCTCACGAGCGTTCTGCCCAAATCGGGATCGATTTGGGCAGAACGCTCGTGAGAATTGGCCGGCGTTGGGCAGCCCTGGTCAGCGCCCAGTTCCGCGTGGAGCAGGGCCCTTTCTCGCTCGGGGCATGTCGCGGCTACCCGGAAAACGAGCCGCGACGATGGGGCGCGGCCGGCGGCCCCGGCGCCGGGGAGGTTTCCCCGAGCAGAGTGGATGGAGGCGCCGTGGCCGGGCGTCCGCCTCCGCCGTTGCGGGCGGCCGGGGCGCCCGTGGAGGGGGCTGGCCTCTGTGGGGAAACGGATTGATCTCTCACTCCACGGTTCGGACGAAGCCGCGAAATGTGCCGTTGTCGCCCGGACGGTCGGGGGGAATCGTGGCGCGGGACTCAGGTTTCCCCATGGGGAGGCCCCCAGGCTCAGGCCCCTGGCAACGGAAGGCTGAGCAAGCAGGCCCGGGCCCGGGCCCTGCTTTTGGGGCTGGCCAGGCCCCCGCTTCCGGCGCCAGGGAGGGGACCCCCGGAGGCTGAGGAGTGGGAGGCGTCGGCTTCCCCGGTACACGCCTTCCGGAGCTCCTCCTGGCGGTGCCGGAACGCGACGACACGCGATCCCGAGCAAGTCCCCGGGGGTGCGGCCCTGCGGCCCTGTGGTGCCCGAAGTGTGTTCGCCGGGCGTTTTACGGCCAATTCTCACGAGCGTACTGCCCAAATCGGGTCGATTTGGGGAGAACGCTCGTGAGAATTGGCCGGCGTTGGGCAGCCCTGGTCAGCGCCCAGTTCCGCGTGGAGCAGGGCCTTTTCTCGCTCGCGGCATATCGCGGCCACCCGGAAAACGAGCCGCGACGATGGGGCGCGGCCGCCAGCCCTGGCGCCGGGGAGTTTTCCCCAAGCAGAGTGGATGGAGGCGCCGTGGCCGGGCGTCCGCCTCCGCCGTCGCGGGTTGCCGGGGCGCCCGTGGAGGGGGCTGGCCTCTGTGGGAAACGGATTGATCTCTCACTCCAGGGCTGGGACGAAGCCTCGAATGGTGCCTTGTCGCCGGGACGGTCGGGGGACTCGTGGCGCGGGATTCAGTGTTCGCCATGGGGAGGCCCCCAGGCTCAGGCCCCTGGCAACGGAAGGATGAGCAAGAAGGCCCGGGCCCGGGCCCGGGTTTCGGGGCTGGCCGGCCCCAGCTGCCGGTGCCAGGGAGCGGACCCCCGGAGGCTGAGGAGCGGGAGGCGTCGGCCTCCCCGGGGCACGCCTCCCGGTGCTCCTCCTGGTTGTGCCGGAACGCGACGACACGCGATCCCGGACAGGGCCCCGGGGGGGCGGGCCTGCGGCCCTGTGGTGCCCGAAGTGTGTTCGCCGGGCTTTTTCCGGCCAATTCTCACGAGCGTTCTGCCCAATCGGGATCGATTTGGGCAGAATGCTCGTGAGAATTGGCCGGTTTGGGCAGCCCTGGTCAGCGCCCAGTTCCGCGTGGAGCAGGGCCCTTTCTCGCTCGGGGCATGTCGCGGCCACCCGGAAAAGCAGCCGCGACGATGGGGCGCGGCTGGCGGCCCCGGCGTCGGGGAGTTTTCCCCAAGCAGAGTGGATGGAGGTGCCCTGGTCGGGCTTCCGCCTCCGTCGTGTCGGCAGCCGGGGCGCCCGTGGAGGGGGCTAACCTCTGTGGGGAAACGGATTGATCTCTCACTCCACGGATGGGACGAAGCCGCGAATGGTGCCGTTGTCGCCGGGACGGTCGGGGGACTCCTGGCGCGGGTCTCAGGTTTCCCCACGGGGTGGCCCCCTGGGTCTGGCCCCTGACAACGGAAGGCTGAGCAAGCAGGCCCGGCCCGGGCCCGGCTGTCGGGGCTGGCCCGGCCCCAGCCTCCGGCGCCAGGGAGGGGACCCCCGGAGGCTTAGGAGCGGGAGGCGTCGGCGTCCCCGTTACACGCCTCCCGGAGCTCCTCCTGGCAGTGCCGTAACGGGATTACACGCGATCCCGGACAGGGCCCCGGGGGGCCGGGCCTGCGGCTCGGAGGTGCCCGAAGTGTGTTCACCGGGCTTTTTCCAGGCAATTCTCATGAGCGTTCGATTTGGGCAGAACGCTCGTGAGAATTGGCCGGCGTTGGGCAGCCCTGGTCAGCGCCCAGTTCCGCGTGGAGCAGGGCCCTTTCTCACTAGGGGCATGTCGCAGCCACCCGGAAAACGAGCCGCGACGATGGGGTGCGTCCGGCGGCCCCGGCGTTGGGGAGTTTTCCCCGAGCAGAGATGATGGATGCCCCGTGGCCGGGCGTCCGCCTCCGCCGTGGCGGGCGTCCGGGGCGCCCGTGGAGGGGGCTGGCCTCTGTGGGGAAACGGAGTGATCTCTCACTCCACGGCTGGGACGAAGCCGCGAATGGTGCCGTTGTCGCCGGGACGGTCGGGGGACTCGTGGCGCGGGACTCAGGGTTCCCCATGGGGAGGCCCCCAGGCTCAGGCCCCTGGCAACGGAAGACTGAGCAAGCAGGCACGGGCCCGGGCCCGGCTTTCGGGGCTGCCCGGCCCCAGCTGCCGGCGCCAGGGAGGGGACCCCGGGAGGCTGAGGAGCGGTAGGCGTCGGCCTCCCTGGTGCACGCCTCCCGCAGCTCCTCCTGGCGGTGCCGGAACGCGACGACACGCGATCCCAGACAGGGCCCCGGGGGGGCGGGCCTGCGGCCCTATGGTTGCCGAAGTGTGTTCGCCGGGCTTTTTCCGGCCAATTCTCACGAGCGTTCTGCCCAAATCGGGATCGATTTGGGCAGAACGCTCGTGAGAATTGGCCGGCGTTGGGCAGCCCTGGTCAGCGCCCAGTTCCGCGTGGAGCAGGGCCCTTTCTCGCTCGGGGCATGTCGCGGCCACCCGGAAAACGAGCCGCGACGATGGGGCGCGGCCGGCGGCCCCAGCGCCGGGGAGGTTTCCCCGAGCAGAGTGGATGGAGGCGCCGTGGCCGGGCGTCCGCCTCCGCCGTGGCGGGTGGCCGGGGCGCCCGTGGAGGGGGCTGGCCTCTGTGGGGAAACGGATTGATCTCTCATTCCACGGCTGGGACGACGCCACGAATGGTGCCGTTGTCGCTGGGACGGTCGGGGGACTCGTGGCGCGGGACTCAGGGTTCCCCATGGGGAGGCCCCCAGGCTCAGGCCCCTGGCAACGGAAGGCTGAGCAAACAGGCCCGGGCCCGGCCCGGCTTTCAAGGCTGCCCGGCCCCAGCTGCCGGCGCCAGGGACGGGACCCCCGTAGGCTGAGGAGCGGGAGGCTTCGGCCTCCCCGGTGCACGCCTCCCGCAGCTCCTCCTGGCGGTGCCGGAACGCGACGACACGCGATCCCGGACAGGGCCCCGGGGGGGCGGCCCTGCGGCCCTGTGGTGCCCGAAGTGTTTTCGCCGGGCTTTTTCCGGCCAATTCTCACGAGCGTTCTGCCCAAATCGGGATCGATTTGGGCAGAACGCTCGTGAGAATTGGCCGGCGTTGGGCAGCCCTGGTCAGCGCCCAGTTCCGCGTGGAGCAGGGCCCTTTCTCGCTCGGGGCATGTCGCGGCCTCCCGGAAAACGAGCCGCGACGATGGGGCGCGGCCGGCGGCCCCGGCGCCGGGGAGGTTTCCCCGAGCAGAGTGGATGGAGGCGCCGTGGCCGGGCGTCCGCCTCCGCCGTGGCGGGCGGCCGGGGCGCCCGTGGAGGGGGCTGGCCTCTGTGGGGAAACGGATTGATCTCTCACTCCACGGCTGGGACGAAGCCGCGAATGGTGCCGTTGTCGCCGGGACGGTCGGGGGACTCGTGGCGCGGGACTCAGGGTTCCCCATGGGGAGGCCCCCAGGCTCAGGCCCCTGGCAACGGAAGGCTGAGCAAACAGGCCCGGGCCGGGGCCCGGCTTTCGGGGCTGCCCGGCCCCAGCTGCCGGCGCCAGGGAGGGGACCCCCGGAGGCTGAGGAGCGGGAGGCGTCGGCCTCCCCGGTGCACGCCTCCCGCAGCTCCTCCTGGCGGTGCCGGAACGCGACGACACGCTATCCCATACAGGGCCCTGGGGGGGTGGCCCTGGGGCCCTGTGGTGCCCGAAGTGTGTTCGCCGGGCTTCTTCCGGCCAATTCTCACGAGCGTTCTGCCCAAATCGGGATGGATTTGGGCAGAACGCTCGTGAGAATTGGCCGGCGTTGGGCAGCCGTGGCCAGCGCCCAGTTCCGCGTGGAGCAGGGCCCTTTCTCGCTCGGGGCATGTCGCGGCCACCCGGAAAACGAGCCGCGACGATGGGGCGCGGCCGGCGGCCCCGGCGCCGGGGAGTTTTCCCCGAGCAGAGTGGATGGAGGAGCCATGGCCGGGCGTCCGCCTCCGCCGTGGCGGGCGGCCGGGGCGCCCATGGAGGGGGCTGGCCTCTGTGGGGAAACGGATTGATCTCTCACTCCACGGCTCGGACGAAGCCGCGAATGGTGCCATTGTCGCCGGGACGGTCGGGGGACTCGTGGCGCGGGACTCAGGGTTCCCCATGGGGAGGCCCCCAGGCTCAGGCCCCTGGCAACGGAAGGCTGAGCAAGCAGGCCCGGACCCGGGCCCGGGTTTCGGGGCTGGGCCGGCCGCAGCTGCCGGTGCCACGGAGGGGAACCCCGGAGGCTGAGGAGCGGGAGGCGTCGGCCTCCCCGGTGCACGCCTCCCGCAGCTCCTCCTGGCGGTGCCGGAACGCGATGACACGCGATCCCGGACAGGGCCCTGGGGGGGCGGACCTGCGGCCCTGTGGTGCCCGAAGTGTGTTCGCCGGGCGTTTTCCGGCCACTTCTCACGAGCGTTCTGCCCAAATCGGGATCGATTTGGGCAGAACGCTCGTGAGAATTGGCCGGCGTTGGGCAGCCCTGGTCAGCGCCCAGTTCCGCGTGGAGCAGGGCCCTTTCTCGCTCGGGGCATATCGCGGCCACCCGGAAAACGAGCCGCGACGATGGGGTGCGGCCGCCGGCCCCGGCGCTTTGGAGTTTTCCCCGAGCAGAGATGATGGAGGCGCCGTGGCCGGTCGTCCGCCTCCCCCGTGGCACGCGGCCGGGGCGCCTGTTGAGGGGGCTGGCCTCTGTGGGGGAACGGATTGATCTCTCACTCCACGGTTCGGACGAAGCCGCGAAATGTGCCGTTGTCGCCGGGACGGTCGGGGGGACTCGTGGCGCGGGACTCAGGGTTCCCCATGGGGAGGCCCCCAGGCTCAGGCCCCTGCAACGGAAGGCTGAGCAAGCAGGCCCGGGCCCGGGCCCTGCTTTCGGGGCTGGCCCGACCCCAGCTGCCAGCGCCAGTGAGGGGATCCCCAGAGGCTGAGGAGCGGGAGGAGTCGGCCTCACCGGGGCACGCCTCCCGGAGCTCCTACTGGCGGTGCCGGAACGCGACGACACGCGATCCCGGACAGGGCCCCGCGGGGGTGGCCCTGCGGCCCTGTGGTGCCCGAAGTGTGTTCGCCGGGCGTTTTACGGCCAATTCTCACGAGCGTACTGCCCAAATCGGGTCGATTTGGGGAGAACGCTCGTGAGAATTGGCCGGCGTTGGGCAGCCCTGGTCAGCGCCCAGTTCCGCGTGGAGCAGGGCCTTTTCTCGCTCGCGGCATATCGCGGCCACCCGGAAAACGAGCCGCGACGATGGGGCGCGGCCGCCAGCCCTGGCGCCGGGGAGTTTTCCCCAAGCAGAGTGGATGGAGGCGCCGTGGCCGGGCGTCCGCCTCCGCCGTCGCGGGTTGCCGGGGCGCCCGTGGAGGGGGCTGGCCTCTGTGGGAAACGGATTGATCTCTCACTCCAGGGCTGGGACGAAGCCTCGAATGGTGCCTTGTCGCCGGGACGGTCGGGGGACTCGTGGCGCGGGATTCAGTGTTCGCCATGGGGAGGCCCCCAGGCTCAGGCCCCTGGCAACGGAAGGATGAGCAAGAAGGCCCGGGCCCGGGCCCGGGTTTCGGGGCTGGCCGGCCCCAGCTGCCGGTGCCAGGGAGCGGACCCCCGGAGGCTGAGGAGCGGGAGGCGTCGGCCTCCCCGGGGCACGCCTCCCGGTGCTCCTCCTGGTTGTGCCGGAACGCGACGACACGCGATCCCGGACAGGGCCCCGGGGGGGCGGGCCTGCGGCCCTGTGGTGCCCGAAGTGTGTTCGCCGGGCTTTTTCCGGCCAATTCTCACGAGCGTTCTGCCCAATCGGGATCGATTTGGGCAGAATGCTCGTGAGAATTGGCCGGTTTGGGCAGCCCTGGTCAGCGCCCAGTTCCGCGTGGAGCAGGGCCCTTTCTCGCTCGGGGCATGTCGCGGCCACCCGGAAAAGCAGCCGCGACGATGGGGCGCGGCTGGCGGCCCCGGCGTCGGGGAGTTTTCCCCAAGCAGAGTGGATGGAGGTGCCCTGGTCGGGCTTCCGCCTCCGTCGTGTCGGCAGCCGGGGCGCCCGTGGAGGGGGCTAACCTCTGTGGGGAAACGGATTGATCTCTCACTCCACGGATGGGACGAAGCCGCGAATGGTGCCGTTGTCGCCGGGACGGTCGGG
Source organism: Meles meles (assembly GCF_922984935.1). NCBI lineage: Eukaryota > Metazoa > Chordata > Mammalia > Carnivora > Mustelidae > Meles > Meles meles. The sequence continues at coordinate 345,883 of NW_025721178.1, read as the reverse complement.
GGACTCCTGGCGCGGGTCTCAGGTTTCCCCACGGGGTGGCCCCCTGGCTCTGGCCCCTGACAACGGAAGGCTGAGCAAGCAGGCCCGGGCCCGGGCCCGGCTGTCGGGGCTGGCCCGGCCCCAGCCTCCGGCGCCAGGGAGGGGACCCCCGGAGGCTTAGGAGCGGGAGGCGTCGGCGTCCCCGTTACACGCCTCCCGGAGCTCCTCCTGGCAGTGCCGTAACGGGATTACACGCGATCCCGGACAGGGCCCCGGGGGGCCGGGCCTGCGGCTCGGAGGTGCCCGAAGTGTGTTCACCGGGCTTTTTCCAGGCAATTCTCATGAGCGTTCGATTTGGGCAGAACGCTCGTGAGAATTGGCCGGCGTTGGGCAGCCCTGGTCAGCGCCCAGTTCCGCGTGGAGCAGGGCCCTTTCTCACTAGGGGCATGTCGCAGCCACCCGGAAAACGAGCCGCGACGATGGGGTGCGTCCGGCGGCCCCGGCGTTGGGGAGTTTTCCCCGAGCAGAGATGATGGATGCCCCGTGGCCGGGCGTCCGCCTCCGCCGTGGCGGGCGTCCGGGGCGCCCGTGGAGGGGGCTGGCCTCTGTGGGGAAACGGAGTGATCTCTCACTCCACGGCTGGGACGAAGCCGCGAATGGTGCCGTTGTCGCCGGGACGGTCGGGGGACTCGTGGCGCGGGACTCAGGGTTCCCCATGGGGAGGCCCCCAGGCTCAGGCCCCTGGCAACGGAAGACTGAGCAAGCAGGCACGGGCCCGGGCCCGGCTTTCGGGGCTGCCCGGCCCCAGCTGCCGGCGCCAGGGAGGGGACCCCGGGAGGCTGAGGAGCGGTAGGCGTCGGCCTCCCTGGTGCACGCCTCCCGCAGCTCCTCCTGGCGGTGCCGGAACGCGACGACACGCGATCCCAGACAGGGCCCCGGGGGGGCGGGCCTGCGGCCCTGTGGTTGCCGAAGTGTGTTCGCCGGGCTTTTTCCGGCCAATTCTCACGAGCGTTCTGCCCAAATCGGGATCGATTTGGGCAGAACGCTCGTGAGAATTGGCCGGCGTTGGGCAGCCCTGGTCAGCGCCCAGTTCCGCGTGGAGCAGGGCCCTTTCTCGCTCGGGGCATGTCGCGGCCACCCGGAAAACGAGCCGCGACGATGGGGCGCGGCCGGCGGCCCCAGCGCCGGGGAGGTTTCCCCGAGCAGAGTGGATGGAGGCGCCGTGGCCGGGCGTCCGCCTCCGCCGTGGCGGGTGGCCGGGGCGCCCGTGGAGGGGGCTGGCCTCTGTGGGGAAACGGATTGATCTCTCACTCCACGGCTGGGACGACGCCACGAATGGTGCCGTTGTCGCTGGGACGGTCGGGGGACTCGTGGCGCGGGACTCAGGGTTCCCCATGGGGAGGCCCCCAGGCTCAGGCCCCTGGCAACGGAAGGCTGAGCAAACAGGCCCGGGCCCGGCCCGGCTTTCAAGGCTGCCCGGCCCCAGCTGCCGGCGCCAGGGACGGGACCCCCGGAGGCTGAGGAGCGGGAGGCTTCGGCCTCCCCGGTGCACGCCTCCCGCAGCTCCTCCTGGCGGTGCCGGAACGCGACGACACGCGATCCCGGACAGGGCCCCGGGGGGGCGGCCCTGCGGCCCTGTGGTGCCCGAAGTGTTTTCGCCGGGCTTTTTCCGGCCAATTCTCACGAGCGTTCTGCCCAAATCGGGATCGATTTGGGCAGAACGCTCGTGAGAATTGGCCGGCGTTGGGCAGCCCTGGTCAGCGCCCAGTTCCGCGTGGAGCAGGGCCCTTTCTCGCTCGGGGCATGTCGCGGCCTCCCGGAAAACGAGCCGCGACGATGGGGCGCGGCCGGCGGCCCCGGCGCCGGGGAGGTTTCCCCGAGCAGAGTGGATGGAGGCGCCGTGGCCGGGCGTCCGCCTCCGCCGTGGCGGGCGGCCGGGGCGCCCGTGGAGGGGGCTGGCCTCTGTGGGGAAACGGATTGATCTCTCACTCCACGGCTGGGACGAAGCCGCGAATGGTGCCGTTGTCGCCGGGACGGTCGGGGGACTCGTGGCGCGGGACTCAGGGTTCCCCAAGGGGAGGCCCCCAGGCTCAGGCCCCTGGCAACGGAAGGCTGAGCAAGCAGGCCCTGTTCCGGGCCCGGCTTTCGGGGCTGCCCGGCCCCAGCTGCCGGCGCCAGGGAGGGGACCCCCGGAGGCTGAGGAGCGGGAGGCGTCGGCCTCCCCGGTGCACGCCTCCCGCAGCTCCTCCTGGCGGTGCCGGAACGCGACGACACGCGATCCCGGACAGGGCCCCGGGGGGGCGGCCCTGCGGCCCTGTGGTGCCCGAAGTGTGTTCGCCGGGCTTTTTCCGGCCAATTCTCACGAGCGTTCTGCCAAATCGATTTGGGCAGAACGCTCGTGAGAATTGGTCGGCGTTGGGCAGCCCTGGTCAGCGCCCAGTTCCGCGTGGAGCAGGGCCCTTTCTCGCTCGGGGCATGTCGCGGCCACCCGGAAAACGAGCCGCGACGATGGGGCGCGGCCGGCGGCCCCAGCGCCGGGGAGGTTTCCCCGAGCAGCGTGGATGGAGGCGTAGAGGCCGGCGTCCGCCTCCGCCCTGGCGGGCGCCCGGGGCGCCCGTGGAGGGGGCTGGCCTCTGTGGGGAAACGGATTGATCTCTCACTCCACGGCTGGGACGAAGCCGCGAATGGTGCCGTTGTCGCCGGGACGGTCGGGTGACTCGTGGCGCGGGACTCAGGGTTCCCCATGGGGAGGCCCCCAGGCTCAGGCCCCTGGCAACGGAAGGCTGAGCAAACAGGACCGGGCCCGGGCCCGGATTTCGTGGCAGGCCCGGCCCCAGCTGCCACCGCCAAGGTGATACCCCCAGAATCTGTGGAGAGGGTGGCGTCTGCCTCGCCATCAGGGAGATTCTAATTAAAACTACATTGAGATACCACCTAACACCAGTTAGAATGTCCAAAATTAGGAAGACAGGAAATAACGTTTGTTGGAGAGGATGTCGAGAAAGTGGAACCCTGTTACACTGTTGGTGAGACTGCAATTTAGTGCAGCCACTTTGGAGAACAATGTGCAGATGACTCCAGAAATTAAAAATAGAGCTTCCCTATGACCCTGCAATTACACTGATGGGTATTTACCCCAAAGATACAGATGGTTGAAAAGAAGAGCCATCTGTACCCCATTGTTTATTGCAGCAATGGCCACGGTTGCCAAACTGTGGAAAGAACCAAGATGCCCTTCAACGGATGAATGGATAAGGAAGATGTGGTCCATATGCACAATGGAGTATATGGCTCCATCAGAAAGGATGAATACCCAACTTTTGTAGCAACATGGACGGGACTCGAAGAGATTATGCTGAGAAATAAGTCAAGCAGAGAGAGTCAAATATCATATGGTCTCCCTTATTTGTGGAGCATAACAAAGAACACGGAGGACATGGGGAGATGGAGAGGAGAGGGAGTTGAGGGAACCTGGAAGGGGAGATGAACCATGAGAGACTATGGACTCTGAAAAACAACCTGAGTGTTTTGGAAGGGCGGGGGTTGGGAGGTTGGGGAACAAGGTGGTGGGTAATAGGGAGGGCACGTACTGCATGGAGCACTGGGTGTGGTGCAAAAACAGTGAACACTGTTATGCTGAAAATAAACAAATAAAAAAAAAGAAAATTATACTCTTAGTCCCCGTCATCTATATCACTCATCCCTCCATCCACTTCCACTCTGGTAACCACAGAGTCGGTTTTTGTTTTGTATCTTCTTTCTCCTTTATTTATGTATGTTTGTTTCCTAAATTCCATGGAAGAGTGACAGCCAAAGGCCTTTGTCTTTCTCTGACTGATTTCACTTAGGATAGTATTCTCTAGCTCCATCCATGTGTCTGCAAATGGCAAGATTTTTTATGGCTGAGTAATTTCGCACTGTGTGTGTGTGTGTGTGTGTGTATACATTTATCATCTCATTTATCAAGTTATCAAGAAATACTTGGATTGTTTCCATATTGTAATATTGTAATTAATGTTGCAGGAAACATAGGGGCACATGTATCCTTTTGAGTTACTGTTCTCATATTCGTCGGGTAATCACCCGGTAGTGTGATTGCTGGATTATAAGGTAGTTCTAATATTTAACGTTTTGAGGAACAGTGATACTGTTTTCCACAGGGACTGCAGCAGCTAGCATTCCCACCACAGTGCAAGAGGGTTCCCTTTTACCCACATCCTCCCAACATTTGTTTTCTTGTGCTGGTGCTGTTAGCCATTCTGATAGTATGAGGTAATATCTCATGGACCTTTTCATTTGGATTTTCCTGTTGATGGCTGATGTGAACATCTTCTCACGTGACTGTTGGCCATCTGTATGTCTTCTTTGGAGCAATGTCTGTTCATGTCTTCTGTCTATTTTTTAATTGGATTTTTTGTTTTTTGGTTGTTGCGTTGTATCAGTTCTACATATTTTGGACACTACCCCTTTATTGCACATGATATTTGCAAACATCTTCTCCTCTTAAGTACGTTGTATTCTATTTATTACATTTTCATTGCTGTTCTGCTGTGCGGTAAGTTTTTATATTGATGGAGCTCTAGTAGTTTATTTTTGCTTTTGTTTCCTTTGCCTTAGGAAGCATGTCTATTAAATGTATGGTTCATGTCAGAGAAGTTACTGTCTGTGCCCTCTTGTAGGATTTTTGTGATTTAAGGTCTCACATTGAGGTCTTGAAACTGTTTTGAGTTTATGTGTCCATATGGTGTAAGAAAGCAGTCTAATTTCATTGTTTTGTGCATAGCTGTTCAGTTTTCCCAACACCATTTGTTGTAGAAACTGTCCTTTTCCCTTTTAATAGTTTTGCCTGTTTTGCAGAAGATTAATTGGGCACGTGATTGTGGGCTGATGTCTGAGCTTCTATTCCGTTTCCTTGGTCACTGTGTGTATTTTTTTTTTTTTTTTGCCAGTCCCATTCTGTGAGGATGAATGCAGCTTTGTAGTATAATTTGAAATATGGAATTGTGACGCCTCCAGTTTTGTTTTTCTTCATAACATTGTGCTGGTTGTTCAGTATCTTTTGTGATTCCATACAAATTGTTAGGGTAGTTTATTTGAGTTCTTTCATTTTTTATTTGAATTCAATGAGCCAACTTATCATACATCATTATTTTCAGATGTAGTGTTAAATAATATATCAGATGTGTATTGCATCACGTGCCCTCCTTAATGCCCATCACCCCAGTAACCCCCCCACCCCCCATCCAGCAACCCTCAGTTGGTTGCTATAGTTAAGAGTCTATCATGGTTTTTTCCCCATCTCTGATGACTTCCCATTCTGTTTCCCCTTCCTTTGCCTACGGTTCTCTGCCCTGTTTCTGATATTTCACATATGAGTGAAACCCTATGATAATTGTGTTTCTTTCATGGACATATTTTACTCAGCATAATATCTTCCAGACCCATCCAGGTTGATGTGATGGTAAGTATTCATCCTTTCTGATGGCTGAGGAATATTCCATTGAATATATGAACCACATCTTCTTTATCCATTCCTCTGTCCATAGATATCTGGGTTCTTTCCATAGTTTATCTAGAGTGGATATTGTTGCGATGAACACTGGGGTGCAGGTGCCAGTTCTTTCCCCTACATCTCTATTTTTGTGGTAAAAGCCCTGTAGTGAAATTGCTGTGTTTTAGGGTAACTTTACTTTTAACTTCTTGAGGAAACCCCGTACTGTTTTCCAGAGTGGATATAACAGTCTGCATTCCAACCAGGAGTGTAGGAGGGTTCTCCATTCTCTGCATCCTCACCAATATTTGTGGTTTCATGTCCTGTTAACTTTAGACATTCTGCCTGGTGTGATAGGACACCTCAATGTGGTTTAGATTTGCATTTCCCAGAAGCCATGTGATATAGAACATTTATGTATATATCTGTTGGTCACATGCGTGTCATCATTGGAGAAATATCTGTTCATATTTTCACCCATGTCTAGACCTTCCGTTGGATTAAGGCCCAGAAGCCTAGAAGATACAATCAGCCAGAACTTTGGAGATTTTCACAAGGTCTGAGATACAATGGAGATTTAGGGTGTGTATCAAGCTCAGGGATTGTCTTCAGAGGGTGGATGGAAGTGTAGGTTCACTGACATTGTCTCAGGTTTGCATTCAGATGTCTCATGCTCTGAATCCAGTCTGGAGTAAAAAAAGGAGTTTCCTTTTGTGTGGTGGGCTGATCCTCTGGTTTTGCTAAAGTGTTCCCAATACCCGGGTCTTGGGATCCAGGCCTCTACAGATGGACCTCTCAGAACTCCAAATAGGGTTAGGGTTAGGACCTAGGAAAATGGAAGGTCTGAATTGCCAACCGTGTGGTGAGCGTCCTGGAGGGCTGAGTTGAGGACATGGGTCAGGGTGAGTGTCCGGCTCAGCGTTTCAATCCATGAGCCCTTGAATGTGGGAGTTCACTGGGATGGAAACAGATGGGCCTTCATATTTATACTGACCTATATACTTACTGGAGTCCATTATGGAGAGATTTCCATCTGGGTGTGAGGCTGAGTCCTGTGGTATTGCTCAGGCATCCCCAAATCCTAGGGCTTTGGAGCCCACCCTTAGGGGACGGAGACATGAGAACCCAAGCTAGGGATAGAGTTAGGGCCAAAGGACATTGCAGGCCCAAACAGCTGACAGTGTGTGTGGTTCCTAGAGGCTGGAATTAAGGATGAGTGTTCTGGTTCTGGTCAGGCACAGGGTTTGTGACCTAGAGGCCACTGACATTGGGGGTTTGCTGGTATAGGCTCAGATGGGCAGGCATTTTATCCTGCTTTGAATACTTCCTAGAGATCTACATGGCACGCTTTCCTCCTGTGTGTTAGGATGAGTCCTGTGGTATGGCTAAGGTGACCCCAGTCCGTGGGGTAGGGAGCCAGACCCCTAGGAATTGAATGCTCAGAACACAAACTAAGCTTCAGTTAGGGGTTAGGAGCATGGCAGGCCCAATCTGATGGTGGTGTGGCAAGCTATCCAGAGGGCTGAGTACAGAGGGATGGATAGAGTAAGTGTCAGGTTCAGGTTTGTGTCCAGCTGCTGACTCTGGGTGAACTCAGTGGTGCGTGGCAGATTTCTCCTGCTCAGAATCCTTTGCAGAGTCCCAAATGGTATGGTTTCCTTCTGGGTGGCAGGCAGAGATCTCAAATATTGCTCAGGGGTCCCCATCCGTGGGACTTGGGTGCCAGTCCTCTGGGGACAGAGCATGAAACCCCAACCTAGGGTTAGGGCTAGGTCCCAGGAACATGACAGGCCTGATTTGCTGGTGCTGTGCAGAGCTCTCACGGGGACTGAGTAGAGAACATGGGTCAGTCTGAGTTAGGCTCCGGGTTGGTGGCCATGGGGGGAAAGGCAGATTTCTCCTGCTCTCAGTCCTTGGCAGAGTTCCAATTCTACTGTTTCCTTCTGGGTTGAAGACAGAGTCCTCTGGCATTTCTCAGGGTTCTCACTTATGTGGGGCTTTGGTACCTGTATTCTTGGGACACAAGACAGAAAATGTACCTAAGTTTTGGTTAGGGCTGAGGGTCATGTCATTCTCAATAGGCCACCCTGAGGGGAGTGACCTGGGGAGAAGATTTGAGGACGTGGGTCAGTGTGAGTGTTAAGATCCAGGTGTGAACGGGGGGTGCTGAAAGTGGGATAGCCTCAGGGGGCCAAGAAATATTCTGGTATAGTTCAGGTGTAACCCATCAGAGGAGCTTTGGTGTCAATCATCAGAGGACAGAAGACTGAAAACACAAACTAGGGCTTGGAAAAGAGCACAGGGGGCTGGCTGGCCTGATCTGCTGGTGCTGAGGCTAGATGTCTGGGGTACTGAGTTGAGGGCCATGGTCAGGTGATGCATTACGATCTGGGTTTGTGCCTGGGGGGTGGCCGAAGTTGGAGGTGGCTTCAGGGAGCATGAAGATTTCTCCCATTCCGATGGTTCTGTGCAGCTCCAAACAGAACGGTTTCCTCCTGGGTGGCAGACGGAGCACTGGGTTGTGGCTCAGGGGTCCAAATATGGAGGAATTGGGGGATCAGCCTCTGGGGATGAAGACTGAAAATGCAACCTAGGCTTAAGGTTAGGGTCAGGGGCATGGCAGGCCCAATTTGCTGGCACTGAGAAGGGATCCCAGGGGGATGAATTGAGGGCAGAGGTCCGGTGGCATGAGAGGGTCCAGGTTTGTGGTCAGGGGACCGCTGAAGGAGGGGGTTGTGCTCAGGGAGGCATGCAGTTTCTCCCACTCTGAGTGTTCTACTCAGTTTCAAATGGCACGGTTTCCTCCTGGGTGGTAGGCAGGCTGAGTGCCAGCCTCCACATTTGTGGCCCAATAGTGCGCAGAGGGTGGGGGATAGCCTCGGGTGAACCGTGCAGGTTTCTCCCGCTCTGAGGATTCGACACAGCTCCAAACAGCATGGTTTCCTCCTGCATGGTGGACAGAGTCCTGAGGTGTCACTCAGGATTCTTTAATCTTGGGGTCTTGGGGTCAGGACTCTTGGGGATGATACCTGAAAACCAAAATTAGGGATAGGGTTAAGGCCTAGGGCCATGGTAGACCTGATATGCCAGTGCAGAGGCAGGTGCCCTGGTGCGCTAAGTTGAGCTCGGGTGTCAGACGGGGTCTTAGCCTCTAGGTGTGTGTCCAGACGTTCGCATAACCTGGGGGTGACTTCAGGGGTGCATGGAAGTTTCTCCAGCTCTGAGGGTTCAGCGCAGCTCCAAACAGCACAGCGGTGCCCTGCGTGGCAGGCAGATTCCCAGCATGAGTATCAGGCATCCTCAATCCTTGTGACGCAGTATGTGGTCTATTCTGGAGAAGGTTCCATGTGCACTTGAGAAGAATGTGTATTCTGTTGTTTTAGGGTGGAATGTTCTGTATATGTCTATGCGGTCCATCTGGTCCAATGTTTCATTCAATGCTCTTATTTCTTTTTTAATTTTCTGCTTCGATGATCTGTCTATTACTGAGAGAGGCGTATGAAGATCCCCTACTATTATTGTATTCATATCAATATGACTCTTTATCTTGATTAATAGTTTTCTTATGGAATTGGGTGCTCCCATATTGGGGGCATAGATATTCACAATTGTTAGATCATCTTGGCGGATAGTCCCTTTAAGAATTATGGAGTGTCCTTCTGTATCTCTGACTACAGTCTTTAGTTTAAAATCTAATTTATCTGATATGAGAATCGCTACCCCGGCCTTCTTTTGAGGCCCATTGGCATGAAAGATGCTTCTCCATCCGTTCACTTTCAGTCTGGGTGTATCCTTAGGTTCAAAATGGGTCTCTTGTAGACAACATATGGATGGGTCCTGTCGTTTTAGCCAATCTGCAACCCTGTGTCGTTTTACGGGCGCATTTAGGCCATTCACATTGAGAGTGATTATTGAGAGATAGGTTTTGATTCATGTCATGTTGCCTTTGAAGTCTTTCTGTCTGTAGATTGTTTCTATATTTCTGTTCAATGATATTCTTGGGATTTTTTCTCTTTTATAGGACCCCCCTTAATATTTCCTGCAGTGTCGGCTTGGTGGTTGCATAGTCTTTTAAGCCTTGCCGGTCTTGGAAACTCTTTATCTCTCCATCCATTTTAAATGTCAGTCTTGCCGGATAGAGTATTCTTGGTTGCATGTTCTTCTCATTTAGTACTCTGAATATATTTTGCCAGCCCTTCCTGGCTTGCCAGGTCTCTGTGAAAAGGTCTGACGTTATTCTAATGGGCTTGGATGCCCACTCTCACCACTCTTGTTCAACATAGTATTAGAAGTCCTAGCAACGGCAATCAGACAACAAAGAGAAATAAAAGGTATCCAAATTGGCAAGGAAGAAGTCAAACTCTCTTCGCAGATGACATGATTTTTTATATGGAAAACCCCAAAGACTCCACCCCCTAACTACTAGACTCATACAGCAATTCAGTAACGTGGCAGGATACAAAGTCAATGTGCAGAAATCAGTGGCTTTCTTATACACTAACAATGAAAATACAGAAAGGGAAATTAGAGAATCGATTCCATTTACTAGAGCACCAAGAACCATAAGATACCTGGGAATAAACCTAACCAAAGAGGTAAAGGACCTGTACTCGAGGAACTACAGAACACTCATGAAAGAAATTGAAGAAGACCCAAAAAGATGGAAGACAATTCCATGCTCTTGGATTGGAAGAATAAACATTGTTAAAATGTTTATACTGCCTAGAGCAATCTATGCTTTTAATGCCATTCCGATCAAAATTCCACCGTTATTTTTCAAAGAGCTGGAGCCAATAATCCTAAAATTTGTATGGAATCAGAAGAGACCCCGAATTGCTAAGGAAATGTTGAAAAACAAAAACAAAACTGGCGGCATCACGTTACCCGATTTCAAGCTTTACTACAAAGCTGCGATCACCAAGACAGCGTGGTCCTGGCATAAAAACAGACACATAGACCAGTGGAACAGAGTGGAGAGCCCAGATATGGACCCTCAACTCCACGGTGAAATAATCTTCGACAAAACAGGAAAAAATATTCAATGGAAAAAAAGACAGTCTCTTCAATCAATGGTGCTGGGAAAACGGGACAGCTATATGTAGAATAATGAAACTCAACCATTCTCTTACACTCGAAATGGATAAAAGACCTCATCATGAGACAGGAATCCATCAGAATCCTAGAGGAGAACATAGGCAGTAACCTCTTCGATATCAGCCACAGCAACCTCTTTCAAGATATGTCTCCAAAGGCCAAGGAAACAAAAGCGAAAATAAACTTTTGGCACTTCATCAAGATCAAAAGCTTCTGCACAGCAAAGGAAACAGTCCACCAAACAAAAAGGCAACCCACGGAATGGGAGAAGATATTTGCAAATGACAGTACAGACAAAAGGTTGATATCCAGGATCTAGAAAGAACTTCTCAAACTCAACACACACAAAACAGATAATCATATCCAAAATTGGGCAGAAGATATGAACAGACACTTCTCCAACGAAGACCTACAAATGGCTATCAGACACATGAAAAAATGTTCATCATCACTAGCCATCAGGGAGATTCAAATTAAAACCACATTGAGATACCACCTGACACCAGTTAGAATGGCCAAAATGAGCAAGACAGGAAACAACGATTGTTGGAGAGGATGTGGAGAAAGGGGAACCCTCTTACACTGTTGGTGGGAATGCAAGTTGGTGCAGCCACTTTGGAGAACAGTGTGGAGATTCCTGAAGAAATTAAGAATAGAGCTTCCCTATGACCCTGCAATTGCACTGCTGGGTATTTACCCCAAAGATACAGATGTAGTGAAAAGAAGGGCCATCTGTACCCCAATGTTTATTGTAGCAATGGCTATGCTCACCAAACTGTGGAAAGAACCAAGATGCCCTTCAACGGATGAATGGATAAGGAAGATGTGGTACATATACGCAATGGAGTATTATGCCTCCATCAGAAAGGATGAATACCCAACTTTTGTAGCAACATGGACGGGACTGGAAGAAATTATGCTGAGCGAAATAAGTCAAGCAGAGAGAGAGTCATGTATCATATGGTCTCACTTATTTGTGGAGCATAGCAAATAACACGGAGGACATAGGGAGATGGAGAGGAGAGGGAGTTGAGAGAAACTGGAAGGGGAGATGAACCATGAGAGACTATGGACTCTGAAAAACAACCAGAGGGTTTTGGAGGGGCAGGGTGGGGTGGGAGTTTGAGGAATCAGGTGGTGGTTAATAGGGAGGGCACGTACTGCATGGAGCACTGGGTGTGATGCCAAAACAATGAACACTGTTATGCTGTAAATAAACAAATAAAAAAAAATGAGTCTATGGAAGGCCCGGCAGTGCCAGTTCACTCCACTGGAGGGAGTGGTGAGCAGTGGTGTGAGATACTCTGGAAGGCATGGCGATGCTGCTTGCCACCACTGGAGGCAGCGGCGAGCTGCCATGGGAAACACACCTGAAGAGGAGTCAGTGCAGCTTGCTGGCTCTGAAGGCAGGGCGGAGGTGCCCGGTGAGAGACCCTGAAGCGTGAGGCACTACAGCTTATTTTTACAGGACGGAGTGGTGAGCTGTATAGTCTCTGTTTCTCCAGGCTCAAGGGTGGTGGTAAGAATTGATGGAGCCTGTCCCCCACTCAGCATTGTGCCCTCTTTCCCCAGGTTTGCTGGTAATGTGCTGTCAGGATGGTTCAGGAGGGTCCTCCCAGTTGGGCTCTGGAGCCAGGGGAACCAAACCCGACTCATGGTGCATTTGGAACTGAGGAGCTGAGTGTTTGTTTGGAAAAGTATGTTTGTTTCTCCAAAAAGGACAAGGGCATTGACCAGCTTGAGAGGGAAGTGAATGACCAGTTAAGAAACAAGCCTGTGTCTCTCCTTCTCCCAGGAATCAGAGCAGGTGTGCAGGCTTTAGGTGGGAGACGCCTGCTTATCTGCACCTGACAACCCTTCTTCACTCTGGCTCCATGAGACCTGAAGTTTGGAAGTCAGCGTCTGAGTCAGTCATGCAGCTTGTCCCAGGACGTCAGTGTTCAGAGAAAACAGCAGGCCTGTGGGTCACAATGTCACATCCATGCCAGGATGGCAGTTAAAAATTTCCTTTCACCCCAAATTTCCTGGGCTTTTCTCTTGTCTCCAGTGGAGCTCACAAATGGCACACTGAACCAGCTGTAAGCAATCTCGTGCGGGTGCCAGAGCTCCTGAGTTTCTCTGCAGGGAGCACCTGGCAGGGATGTCATTTTCTCTGTTTATTTCTGGCTTACAAAGGTATTTGGAACATCTCTTTCCTAGGAAATCCCTTGGATTCGAAAGGGAAGGTGAGATTGACTTGGTGTGCCTTTTGAACATAGAAAGTATTCCTTCACCGAACAGTGTTTACTCCACTGGGCCTAGACTCTGGTGGAACGGCTGGCATCTAGAGTGAGGTGGCTGTTTGTGGTCAGATAGAGACTTGGATGATGGCTTCTTCTTTGTCCAAGGTGATGTATCCTAATGGTTTCGTCTTTGAATCCAAAGAGTTCCAATGAGGGCAGAGGGAAAATTCAAAATGATTCCAAGGAGTCTTGGACAATTTAAAAGGGATGCTTGTCTTCCTAGGTTCACTCAAACGGCTATATGTGGTTGGACATGCTGTATTTTCTCTGCAGTTTCATGGGTAGTGAAGTCAGAAGGAGAGTCTTTGGGAATTTCCCTGGATAAAGGCACTCTGTTGGCTTCAAGGGACTTGGTGTCAGGAACCCTGGGCTGAATTTCTGTGGCTGCTTTCCTGATGCTCAGTGAGTCAGGTTTTCCCACAGGTTTTATATTTCCTCCTTAGGAAATTGCTGGCAGGGAATGTTCTGTTTAAAGTGGAACCCTCGGGGGCACCTGTGTGGCTCAGTGGGTTAAGCCACTGCCTTCGGCTCAGGTCATGGTCTCAGGGTCCTGAGATGGAGCCCCGCATTGGGCTCTCTGCTCAGCGGGGAGTCTGCTTCGTCCTCTCTCTCTGCCTGCCTCTCTGCCTACTTGTGACCTCTGTCAAATAAATAAATAAAATCTAAAAAAAAAAAAACACCCAAAACCGGAACCCTCCTACATTGTTGGTGGGCATGCGTGTTGTTGCAGCCACTCTTGGAAAGAATACAGTCTGTCCTCCAAAAGCTAAGAACTGAACAACAGTAGGATCCAGCAATTGCCCTCCTAGTTATTTCCCTAAAGGGCACAAAAATGCACATTCAGTGGGGTATAAGCACCGTGATATTTACAGCAGCATTTTCAACCATTGTAAAACAATGGAGGGAGACCAAATGTCCATTCACTGATGAGTGATATATATATATATATATATATATCATTCGTATATATCATATGTGTGTGTGTGTGTGTGTGTGTGTGTGTGTGTATTCATTCTCCCACATCTTCTTAATGGAATAGGATCCAGGTTCAAAAAGGATGAAATCTTACCATCTGCAAGGATGTGGATGGATCTACAGTGGATTTAGCTAAGTAAAATCAGTAAGAAAAGACCAATAGCCTATATCTTGACCTCTATGGAATTTCAGAAAGAAAACAGATGAACATAGTGAGGAGAGAAAGGCCAATGAGGAAACAGACTCTAACCTAGAGCAAAATCGAGGGTTGCTAGGGGGCAGGGGTGTGGGACAAAGGGTTAAGTGGGTGACAGCTATTAGGGAGAGTACTTGTTGTGATGAGCTCTGGGTGTTCTATGCAGGTGAGGAATCACAAAATCCTACCCCTGAAGGAGAGGAATGAACATTGCATGGAAACGAATTGGAATTGAAGTCAATGAAGAAAAGAAGACCATGTTCTACTTCATGAAGACTGAGGTAAAACTGGAATGACTTTTGCTCTCCTGTTCTGTAGCTGTTCATTATGAAACACTCTCTGGCAGGATACACTAGTTTCCTATTGCATAAGGAGCCCTCAGAAAGTTGCCATGAAAGATTTAGATCTCAGAGCATGTACATGTTCCATTGATATGTTACTTTCAGTTTGCCCAGGTGCAAAGGTAAGTGGAGAGAAATAGGGCTGAAGAGGAAAGGAGGTATTAAGCATTCAAGAGGTAGCCTTCCCCTTTCTCATGAATGCCTGGGCCAGTGTAAATTGGGAAGAAGGAGGGGGGATCCCAGAGCTTTGCCGCAGACAGGGGAGTTCTAGGTCTGCCTAGAGCTGGTGGTGTCCATGAGCAGAGCTGAGCTAGTGGCGTGGCAGGCCCGAACTGCTGGTGTTGAGGTGAGTTCCCCAAGGAGCTGAGTTGAGAATGGGGGTCAGGTGGTGAATCAGGCTCTGGGTTTGTGGCCAGGGGGCTGCAGAATGTGGGGGAGTCCTAATGGGGTCATGCAGGTTTCTCTGGCTCTGAGGGTTCCACACAGCTCCAAAGGGACAAGTTTCCTGCTGGGTGGCAGGGGGACTCCTACAGTGTGGCTCCAAGTTTACCAATCTAGAGGGCTTGGTGGATAGGCCCCTGGGGAAGGAAGCCTGAAAATGCAACATAGGGTTAAGGGTAATGGGCTGGGCAGGACAGGCCTGATCAGCCGACACAGAGGTGAGATACCCTCAGATTTGAGTTGAGGAAATGCATCCTGCAATGCAGAAGAGTCAGGGTTTCTGGCCAGAGGGACGGCTGATCGTGGGGTGGCTTTAGAGGGGCATGCTGGTTTCTCCCTCTCTGAGGAAACTTTGGAGCTCCAAATGTCATGGCTTCCCCCTGCATGGCATTCAGGTTTCTGCCTTGTTACAGGGGGGTCCTGAATCTGGGGAGTTTGGGGGCCAGGCCTCTTGGGATGGAAGCCCGAAATCAGAAACTAGAGCTACGGTAAGGGCGTAGGGGCGTGGCATGCTCAATCTGCTACTGCTGAGGTGGGCTCCCTGGTGGGCTGACTTCAGGGTGGGTATCAGGTGGCATGTCAGACTCAGAGTTTGTGTCCAGGGATGCCACAGAAGCTGGGCGTGACCTCAGGGTTGCATGCAGGTTTCTCCTACCCTGAGGGTTCTGCAGAGCTCCAAATGGCATGGTTTCCTCCTGTGTGGCAGACGCAGTCCTGGGGTGTCACTGAGGAATCCTTAATCTCTACTGGCATGAATCTCGGAGGTGCCCAATCTGGCGGGCTTGGGGGACAGGCCTCTGTTCATGAAAGCCTGTACACCCCACCTAGGTTTATGGTTAGGGCCGAAGGGCATGGCAGGTCCAATGTGCCGGTGCTGATGCGGGCTCCCCTAAGGGTCGAGTTGAGGGCATAGATCTGGCATCGCAGGAGAATCTGGTTTTATGGCCATGGGGGTGACTCATGGTGGGGTGGCATTACGGGGGTTTGCAGGTTTCTCCCCGTCTGAGTGTTCAGTGCAGCTCTAAACCACAAGTTTTCCTCATGAGTGCCAGGTGGAGTCCCGTGGTGGCGCTCAGTAGACCTTAATCTGGGGGGACATGGGAGGCAGGCCCCCTGGGATGGAAGCCTGAAAACCTAAAGAGGGGTTCTGGTAAGGGCCTAGGGGCATGGTGGCCCGATCTGCTTATGTTGAGGTGGGGCGCCCTAGGGTCTGAATTTATGGCATGCGTCCGGCAGCTCAGCAGAATCTGGTTTATGGCCGGGGGGACGGGTGCAGATGATGGGAGTGCCTTTAGAGGGGCAAGTTTCTCCCCCTCTGAGGGTTCAGCACAACTCCAAGGCACAGGTTCCTACTGTGTGGCAAGCGGAGTCCTGAGGTGTATGTCAAGATTCCTTAATCCAGGGGATTTTGTTGCCTGGACCCTCAGAATGGAAGACTGAACACCCAAACTTGTGTTAGGGTTAGGGCCTAGGGTCAATGGCAGACCCGATCTGCCAGTGCTGAGGCGGGATCCCGTATGGGCTGAGTTGAGGGTATGCATTTGGTGGCGGGATGGAATCCAGTTCTATGGCCAGAGTGGCTGTTGATTATTGGGGTGGCTTTAGGGTGGCATGAAAGTTTCTCCCCATCTGAGGGTTCATTGCAGCTCCAAACCACAAGGTTTCCACTTGTGTGACAGGCTGTGTCCTGTGGTGTTGCTCAGAAGTCCTTAATCTGGGGGGCGTGGGGGCCGGGCCTCTTGGGATGGAAGCCTGAAAATCCAAACTAGGGTTAGGGTTAAGGCTTAGGGACATGGCAGGCCCGATCTGCTGCAATTGAGGTGGTCTCCTGGATAGGCCGAATGGAGGGTGGGAATCAGGCAGGACTTGAGGTCTGTGTTTGTGTTTGTGGGGGCAAAGAAGCTAGTGGTGTTCTTGGGGGGCATGCAGCTTTCTCCTGCTCTGAGGTTCCTGCACAGTTCCAAATGGCACCATTTTGCCCTAGGAGGCTGGAGGAGTGCTGGCGGGAGTCTCAGTCATCCCCAGTCTGATGGGCTTGGGGTACAGGCCTCTGGGCACAGAAGGCTGTATACCCCACCTAGGGTTAGGGTTAGGGTCTAGGGTCATGGCAGGCCCAATCTGCCGGCGCTGAGATGGGCTCCCCTCAGGGCTGAGTTGAGGGCATATGTCCGGTAGCTTCATAGAAAACAGCTTTCTGGCCTGGGGTGCCGCAAATTGTGTGGATAGCTTTACGGGGGCTTGAAGGTTTCTCACCCTCTGAGTATTCAGCAGCTCCAAACTGCAAGGTTTCATCCTGCATGGCTGTTGGAGTCCTGCAATGTCACTCAGGGGTCCTTAATCCAGGGGGCCTGGAGGCTAGGCATCTTGGGATGGAAGCCTGGAAACTCAAACTAAGGTTGAGGTCTTGGGGCGCGACAGGCCCAATCTGCCAGTGCTGAGGCGGACTCCCCGGTGGCCTGAGTTGAGGGTCGGTGATAGGTGGCTAGTGTGAATCTGGGTTTGTGTTCAGGAGGGGCTCAGATGCTGGGGCTTGCCTTGGGGGCCATGAAGTTATCTTTTGCTCTGAGGTCTAAGTAGCTCCAAATGGCACTGTAACAGCATAGGCAGCCTCCAGACTGCCAGAGTGAGTCTCATGCATCCACAATCTGGCGGGTTTGGGGACTAGGCCTCTGGGTACGGAAGACTGTACACCAAACCTAGGGTTAGGGTTAAGGCCTAGGGGCATGGCAGTTCTGATATGCTGCTGATATGCTGTGTTGAGGCGGGCTCCCTCAGGGCTGAGTGGATGACATGCATCTGGCGTTGTGGCAGAATCTGGCATTATGTCTGGGGCATTTCCAATGGCGGGTGTGTTTAGGTGCTCATGCACCTTTCTTTCTGGAGGGCAGGCAGAGTCCTGTGTTGTGACGTTGGAATCCCCAGTCTGGAGGGTTAGGGTTAGGGATAGAGGTTCGGAGAGTGTTAGGGTTAGTTGTTAGGGGTTAGGGTTAGGGTTAGGGTTAGGGTTAGGGTTAGGGTTAGGAGTTAGGGGATAGGGTTAGAGGTAAGGTTTAGGGTTAGGCTTAGGGTTAGGCGTATGTCTTAGGGACAAGGCATGTCAGATCTGCCAGCACAGATATGGACTCACCCAAGGGCTGTGTTGAGGGCGGGACTCAGGAGTCTCCTCAGGCCCTGGATTTTTGGACTGGAGGGGCAAAGAAGGTGGGAATCGCCTCTGGGGAGCATGATGGTTTCTACTGCTCCGAGGTTGTTATGTTAGGTTTAGAGGTTAGGGTTATGTTTTGTGGTTAGGGTTAGTGTTAAGATTAGTGTTAGGGTGGGGCGCCTGGGTGGCTCAGTTGGTTAAAGCCTCTGCCTTCCGCTCAGGTCATGATCTCAGGGTCCTGGGATCGAGCCCCACATCAGGCTCTCTGCTCTGCGGGGAGCGTGCTTCGTCCTCTCTGTGCCTTCTTCTGATCTGTCTTTGTCATAGAAATGAATAAAATCTTAAAAAAAATAAAAAGATTAGGGTTAGGGTTATGTCTTAGGGACAAGGCATGTTGGATCTGGTAACACTTATATGGGCTCACCCAAGGGCTGAGTTGAAGGCGGGACTCAGGAGGCTCCTTAGGCCCTGGGTATTTTTCCTAGAAGGTAAAGATGGTGGGAATGGCCTCAGGGGAGCATACTGGTTTCTAGGTCTCTGAGAGTGTTAGATAGCACTAAATGAAATGGTTTATTTCATTTATTCTCCTGGCTGAGAGGCTGAGTCCTGCCATGAGTCTGATGATCCTATCCACTGGGATGGAATTGGGTATCAGGCCTCTGGGGTCCAGAGCCTGACCACCTGAGCTAGGGTATTAGGGTTTGGTCCTGGGAGCATGGCAGGCCTGAGGTGCCAGTGCGGACTCAGGCTCTCCGGAGTCCTGAGTTGAGGGTATTGCTCTGGTGGCCCATCAGGCACTGGGCGGTGGTGTGTGGGTCCTCGGAAGGTGTGGGTGTCTTTAGGGGGCATGGAGGTTTCTCCGGCCAGGAGCGTACTGCACAGGGCCATGTGGGCCATTTTCCTTGTGGGTGGCAGCCAGAGTCCAGCATTGCAAATACAGGGTCCCCAGTCTGGACGGCTAGGGAGCCAGGCCTCTGTGGATCGAAGCATAAACACCCATCCTAGCATTATGGTTAAGTCTTTGGGGCATGGTGACCCCGATCTGCCGGTGCTGTGGTGACCCATCCTGATGCCTGAGTTGAGGCTATGTCTGCAGGACATTGAGACTCTGGTTCCCGGTCCTTGGGAGGGTCCAGAAGTGCTTTGGCCTCAGGGAGGCTTGCAGGCTTCTCCTGCTCTGTGGCTTCAGCCCATTTCTAAACGGCACGGTTCATGCTGGGATCATGTGCAATTATGGGGTGCAACTCAGGGGTCCCCTATCTGGGGTTTTGAGGACCAGTTGTGGGAGGATGATGCCTGAGCACGAACCTGGGCTAGGGTTAGTATTAGGATTAGGGTTAAGGTTATGTCTTAGGGACAAGGCATGTCGGATATGCAAGCACAGATATCAGCTCACCCAAGGGCTGAGTTGAGGGCGGGACTCAGGAGGCTCCTCGGGCACTGGGGTTTTGGGCTGTACGGGCAACGATGTTGGAAATCGCCTCAGGGGAGCATGCCAGTTTCTACAATTCTCAGGGCATTAGATAGCACGAAATGAAAGGTCACCTTCTGGCTGAGAGGGTGAGTCCTGCTGTGAGGGTTAGGTTGTAGGGGCATTGCAGGCCCAATCTGCTGGCGCTGTGGTGACCCATCCCAATGCTTGAGTTCAGAGCGTGTGTCTGCAGGACCATGAGACTCCTGGTTCTTGGTCCTTGGGGGCACTGGAAGTGGGGTGGCCTCAGGGAGACATTCAAATTTATCCCGCTCTGTGGGTTCAGCACAATTCTAAACAGCATGGTTTCCTCCTGGTGTCAGATTCAATGATGGGGTATCGCTCACAGGTCCCCATTCTGGGGCCTTGGGGACCAGGAGTCAGAGTATGGACGCCTGAACACACAACCTGGGCTAGGTTTAGTATTATGGTTATTGTTAGGCTTAGGGACAGGGCATGTCGGATCTGCTAGCACAGATACGGTCTCACCCAAGGGCTGAGTTGAGGGCAGGACTCAGGAGGCTCCTCAGGCCCTGGGTTCTTGGCCTGGAGGAGCAAAGCTGGTGGGAATGGCCTCAAGGGAGAATGGCTGGTTGCTACTGCTCTGAGGGTGTGAGAGAACACCAAATGAAAAGGTCTCCTCCTGGCTGAGAACTGAGTCCTGCCGACAGTCTGATGCTCAACCCATGGGAGGAATTGGGTGTCAGGCCTCTGGGTCCAATGCCTGAACACCCAACCTAGTGTTAGGGTTTCGTCCTGGGAGAATGGCAGGCCTGCCAGTGCGGCTCAGGTTCTCTGGAGGGCTGAGTTGAGGGCATTGCTCTGGTGGCCTGTCAGGCTCTGGGTTTGTGGTGTGGCATTTCTTGGAAGGCGTGGGTGGCCTTAGGGGGCATGGAGGATTCTGTGGCCAGGAGCATACTGCACAGGATCATATGGTCCAGTTTCATCGTGGGTGGCAGCCAGAGTCCTGCATTGGGAATCCAGGGTCCCCAGTCTGGAGGGCTAGGGGTCCAGTCCTCAGGGGACAGAAGCCTGACACCCAACCTAGGGTTAGGGTAGGGTTGTAAGGGCATGGCAGCCCCGATCTGATGGCGCTGTGGTGAAGCTTCCCAATGCCTGAGTTGAGGGCGCGAGTCTGTAGCACTGTGAGAGTCCTGGTTCCTGGTCCTTGGGTGTGCCCGAAGTGGCAGTGGCCTCTGGGAGGCATGCAGGTTTCTCCCGCTCTGCGGGTTCAACACATTTCTAAAGGGCAGGGTTTCCTCCTGGGATCAGGCGCAATTATGGGGTGCAGCTCAGGGGTCCCCATCTGGCCGTTTGGGGGACCAGGCTATGGAGGAGGGATGCCTGAACACACAACCTGGGCTAGAGTTAGTATTAGGGTTAGGCTTAGCGTTAAGGTTATGTCTTAGGGAGAAGGCATGTGGGATCTGCCAGCACAGATATTGGCTCACTCAGGGGCTGAGTTGAGGGCAGGGCTCCGGAGGCTTCTCAGGCCCTGGGTTTTTGGCCTGGAGGTGCAAAGATGGCGGGAATGGCCTCAGGGCAGCTTGGCCGGTTCCTAGGGCTCTGAGGGTGTTGGAGAGCACCAAATGGAATCTCCTGCTGGTTGAGAAGCTGAGTCATGCCATCAGTTTGATGCTCCCACCCATGGGTGGAATTGGGTGTCAGGGTTCTAGAACCTGAACACCCAACCTAGGCTTAGGGTTTGGTCCTGGGAGAATGGCAGGCCTGATGTGCCAGCATGGACTCAGGCTCTCTGGAGGGCTGGGCTGAGGGCATTGTTCTGGCGGCCTGTAAGGCTAAGGAATTGTGGTGTGGGGGTGCTCAGAAGATGTGGTTGGCTTTAGGGGTCATGGAGGTTTCTCCGGCAAGGAGCGTTCTGCAAAGGTCCATGTGGTCAAGTTTCATCATGGGTGGCAGTCAGAGTCCTACGTTGGGAATATGGGGTCCCCAGTCTGGAGGGCTAGGGAGCCAGTCCTCTGGGGACTGAAGCCTGAACGCCCAACCGAGGGTTAGGTTTAGGTCACAGGGGCATGGCGGCCCGGATCTGCCGGCACAGTGATGACCAATCCCGATGCCTGAGTTGAGGACGTGAGTCTGCAGGACCGTGAGACTCCTCATTCCTGCTCCTCAGGGGCGCCGGTATTGGTGGTGGCGTCAGGGAGGCATTCTGATTTCTTCTGCTCTGTAGGTTCAGCACATTCCTTTTTTTTTTTCACTTTCAATATCTATCTATCTATCTATCTATATTATTTCTTTTCAGCATAACAGTATTCCTTATTTTTGCACCACACCCAGTGCTCCATGCAACACGTGCCCTCCCTAATACCCACCACCTTGTTCTCCCAACCTCCCACTCCCCACCCATTCAAGACCCTCAGGTTCTTTTTCAGAGTCCGTAGTCTCTCATGGTTCACCTCCCCTTCCCATTTCCCACAACTTCCTTCTCCTCTCCATCTCCCCATGTCCTCCTTGTTCTTTGTTATGCTCCACAAATAAGTGAAACCATATGATGATTGACTCTCTCTGCTTGACTTATTTCACTCAGCATAATCTCTTCCAGTCCCGTCCATATTGCTACAAAAGTTGGTATTCATCCTTTCTGATGGAGGCATAATACTCCATCTTGTATATGGACCACATCTTCCTTATCCATTTGTCCATTGAAGGGCATCTTGGTTCTTTCCACAGTTTGGCGACCGAGGCCTTTGCTGCTATAAACATTGGGGTACAGATGGCCTTCTTTTCACTCCATCTGGATCTTTGGGGTAAATACCCAGCAGTGCAATTGCAGGGTCATAGGGGAGCTCTATTCTTAATTTCTGGAGGAATCTCCACACTGTTCTCCAAAGTGGCTGCACCAACTTGCATTCCCACCAACAGTGTAAGAGGGTTCCCCTTTCTCCACATCCTCTCCAACACACGTTGTTTCCTGTCTTGCTAATTGTGGCCTTTCTAACTGGTGTCAGGTGGTATCTCAATGTCGTTTTCATTTGAATCTCCCTGATGGCTAGTGATGATGAACATTTTGTCATGTGTCTGATAGCCATTTGTATGTCTTCGTTGGAGGAGTGTCTGTTCATATCTTCTGCCCATTTTTGGATATGATTATCTGTTTTGTGTGTGTTGAGTTTGAGAAGTTCTTTCTAGATCCTGGATATCAACCTTTTGTCTGAACTGTCATTTACAAATATCTTCTCCCATTCCGAGGGTTGCCTTTTGATTGGTGGACTGTTCCCTTTGCTGTGCAGAAGCTTTTGATCTTGATGAAGTGCCAAAAGTTCATTTTCGCTTTTCTTTCCTTGGCCTTTGGAGACATATCTTGAAAGAAGTTGCTGTGGCTGATATCGAAGAGGTTACTGCCTATGTACTCCTCTAGGATTCTGAGAGAATCCTGTCTCACGTTGAGCTCCTTTATCGAGTTCGAGTTTATCATTGTGTATGGTGTAAGAGAATGGTCGAGTTTCATTCTTCTACATATCGCTGTCCAGTTTCCCCAGCACCATTGATTGAGGAGAAGGTCTTTTGTTACATTGAATATTTTTTCCTGATTTCTCGATGATTATATCACAATAGAGTTGAGGGTCCATATCTAATCGGGATCGATTTGGGCAGAGCGCTCATGAAAATTAGCTGGCGTTGGACAACCAAGGGGACCGCCTTGTTCCGCGTGGCCCAGGACCCTTTCTCGCTCGGGGTATGTCCCAGCCACCCAAAAACGCGCCGAGACGACGGGGCCCGGCCGGTGGCCTCAGAGCCGGAGAGCTTGCTCCGAGCAGAGTTGATGGAGGGGCTGTGGTCGGGCATCCGGCTCCGCCTTGGAGGGAGGCCGGGGCGCCCGGGAAGGGCTTGGCCTCTCTGGGGGAACAAAAAGATCTGTCGCTCCACAGCTGTGTCGCAGCCACGAAAGGGGCCATTGTCACCGGGACGGTCGGGGGACTCGTGGCGCGGGACTCAGGGTTCCCCATGGGGAGGCCCCCAGGCTCAGGCCGCTGGCAACGGAATGCTGAGCAAGAAGGCCCGGGCCGGGGCCCGGCTTTCGGGGCTGACCCGGCCCCAGCTGCCGGCGCCAGGGAGGGGACCCCCGGAGGCTGAGGAGCGGGAGGCGTCGGCCTCCCTGGTGCACGCCTCCCGCAGCTCCTCCTGGCGGTGCCGGAACGCGACGACACGCGATCCCGGACAGGGCCCCGGGGGGGCGGCCCTGCGGCCCTGTGGTTGCCGAAGTGTGTTCGCCGGGCTTTTTCCGGCCAATTCTCACGAGCGTTCTGCCCAAATCGGGATCGATTTGGGCAGAACGCTCGTGAGAATTGGCCGGCGTTGGGCAGCCCTGGCCAGCGCCCAGTTCCGCGTGGAGCAGGGCCCTTTCTCGCTCGGGGCATGTCGCGGCCACCCGGAAAACGAGCCGCGACGATGGGGCGCGGCCGGCGGCCCCAGCGCGGGGGAGGTTTCCCCGAGCAGCGTGGATGGAGGCGCCGAGTCCGGCGTCCGCCTCCGCCGTGGCGGGCGCCCGGGGCGCCCGTGGAGGGGGCTGGCCTCTGTGGGGAAACGGATTGATCTCTCACTCCACGGCTGGGACGAAGCCGCGAATGGTGCCGTTGTCGCCGGGACGGTCTGGGGACTCGTGGCGAGGGACTCAGGGTTCCCCATGGGGAGGCCCCCAGGCTCAGGCCCCTGGCAACGGAAGACTGAGCAAGCAGGCATGGGCCCGGGCCCGGCTTTCGGGGCTGCCCGGCCCCAGCTGCCGGCGCCAGGGAGGGGACCCCCGGAGGCTGAGGACCGGTAGGCGTCGGCCTCCCTGGTGCATGCCTCCCGCAGCTCCTCCTGGCGGTGCCGGAACGAGACGACACGCGATCCCGGACAGGGCCCCGGGGGGGCGGCCCTGCGGCCCTGTGGTGCCTGAAGTGTGTTCGCTGGGCTTTTTCCGGCCAATTCTCACGAGCGTTCTGATCGATTTGGGCAGAACGCTCGTGAGAATTGGCCGGCGTTGGGCAGCCCTGGTCAGCGCCCAGTTCCGCGTGGAGCAGGGCCCTTTCTCGCTCGGGGCATGTCGTGGCCACCCGGAAAACGAGCCGCGACGATGGGGCGCGGCCGGCGGCCCCGGCGCCGGGGAGTTTTCCCCGAGCAGAGTGGATGGAGGCGCCGTGGCCGGGCGTCCGCCTCCGCCGTGGCGGGCGGCCGGGGCGCCCGTGGAGGGGGGTGGCCTCTGTGGGGAAACGGATTGATCTCTCACTCCACGGCTGGGACGAAGCCGCGAATGGTGCCGTTGTCGCCGGGACAGTCGGGGGACTCGTGGCGCGGGACTCAGGGCTTCCCATGGGGAGGCCCCCAGACTCAGGCCCCTGGCAACGGAAGGCTGAGCAAATAGGCCCGGGCCCGGGCCCGGCTTTCGGGGCTGCCCGGCCCCAGATGCCGGCGCCAGGGAGGGGACCCCCGGAGGCTGAGGAGCGGGAGGCATCGGCCTCCCCGGTGCACGCCTCCCGCTGCTCCTCCTGGCGGTGCCGGAACGCGACGACACGCGATCCCGGATAGGGCCCCGGCGGGGCGGCCCTGCGGCCCTGTGGTGCCCGAAGTGTGTTCGCCGGGCTTTTTCCGGCCAATTCTCACGAGCGTTCTGCCCAAGTCGGGATCGATTTGGGCAGAACGCTCGTGAGAATTGGCCGGCGTTGGGCAGCCCTGGTCAGCGCCCAGTTCCGCGTGGAGCAGGGCCCTTTCTCGCTCGGGGCATGTCGTGGCCACCCGGAAAACGAGCCGCGACGATGGGGCGCGGCCGGCGGCCCCGGCGCCGGGGAGTTTTCCCCGAGCAGAGTGGATGGAGGCGCCGTGGCCGGGCGTCCGCCTCCGCCGTGGCGGGCGGCCGGGGCGCCCGTGGAGGGGGGTGGCCTCTGTGGGGAAACGGATTGATCTCTCACTCCACGGCTGGGACGAAGCCGCGAATGGTGCCGTTGTCGCCGGGACTTTCGGGGGACTCGTGGCACGGGACTCAGGGTTCCCCATGGGGAGGCCCCCAGGCTCAGGCCCCTGGCAACGGAAGGCTGAGCAAACAGGCCCGGGCCCGGGCCCGGCTTTCAGGGCTGCCCGGCCCCAGCTGCCGGCGCCAGGGAGGGGACCCCCCGAGGCTGAGGAGCGGGAGGCGTCGGCCTCCCCGGTTCACGCCTCCCGCAGCTCCTCCTGGCGGTGCCGGAACGCGACGACACGCGATCCCGGACAGGGCCCCGGGGGGGCGACCCTGCGGCCCTGAGTGCCCGAAGTGTGTTCGCCGGGCTTTTTCCGGCCAATTCTCACGAGCGTTCTGCCCGAATCGGGATCGATTTGGGCAGAACGCTCGTGAGAATTGGCCGGCGTTGGGCAGCCCTAGTCAGCGCCCAGTTCCGCGTGGAGCAGGGCCCTTTCTCGCTCGGAGCATGTCGCGGCCACCCGGAAAACGAGCCGCGACGATGGGGCGCTGCCGGCGGCCCCGGCGCCAGGGAGGTTTCCCCGAGCAGACTGGATGGAGGCGCCGTGGCCGGGCGTCCGCCTCCGCCGTGGCGGGCGGCTGGGGCGCCCGTGGAGGGGGCTGGCCTCTGTGGGGAAACGGATTGATCTCTCACTCCACGGCTGGGACGAAGCCGCGAATGGTGCCGTTGTCGCCGGGACGGTCGGGGGACTCGTGGCGTGGGACTCAGTGTTCCCCATGGGGAGGCCCCCAGGCTCAGGCCCCTGACAACGGAAGGCTGAGCAAAGAGGCCCGGGCCCGGGCCCGGCTTTCGGGGCTGCCCGGCCCCAGCTGCCGGCGCCAGGGAGGGGACCCCCGGAGGCTGAGGAGCGGGAGGCGTCGGCCTCCCCGGTGCTCACCTCCCGCAGCTCCTCCTGGCGGTGCCGGAACGCGACGACACGCGATCCCGGACAGGGCCCCGGGGGGGCGGCCCTGCGGCCCTGTGGTGCCCGAAGTGTGGTCGCCGGGCTTTTTCCGGCCAATTCTCACGAGCGTTCTGCCCAAATCGGGATCGATTTGGGCAGAACGCTCCTGAGAATTGGCCGGCGTTGGGCAGCACTGGTCAGCGCCCAGTTCCGCGTGGAGCAGGGCCCTTTCTCGCTCGGGGCATGTCGCGGCCACCCGGAAAACGAGCCGCGACGATGGGGCGCGGCCGGCGGCCCCGGCGCCGGGGAGGTTTCCCCGAACAGAGTGGATGGAGGCGCCGTGGCCGGGCGTCCGCCTCCGCCGTGGCGGGCGGCCGGGGCGCCCGTGGAGGGGGCTGGCCTCTGTGGGGAAACGGATTGATCTCTCACTCCACGGCTGGGACGAAGCCGCGAATGGTGCCGTTGTCTCCGGGACGGTCGGGGGACTCGTGGCGCGGGACTCAGGGTTCCCCATGGGGAGGCCCCCAGGCTCAGGCCCCTGGCAACGGAAGGCTGAGCAAGCAGGCCCGGGCCCGGGCCCGGCTTTCGGGGCTGCCCGGCCCCAGCTGCCGGCGCCAGGGAGGGGACCCCCGGAGGCTGAGGAGCGGGAGGCGTCGGCCTCTCCGGTGCACGCCTCCCGCAGCTCCTCCTGGCGGAGCCGGAACGCGACGACACGCGATCCCGGACAGGGCCCCGGGGGGGCGGCCCTGCGGCCCTGTGGAGCCCGAAGTGTGTTCGCCGGACTTTTTCCGGCCAATTCTCACGAGCGTTCTGCCCAAATCGGGATCGATTTGGGCAGAACGCTTGTGAGAATTGGCCGGCGTTGGGCAGCCCTGGTCAGCGCCCAGTTCCGCGTGGAGCAGGGCCCTTTCTCGCTCGGGGCATGTCGCGGCCACCCGGAAAACGAGCCGCGACGATGGGGCGCGGCCGGCGGCCCCGGCGCCGGGGAGGTTTCCCCGAACAGAGTGGATGGAGGCGCCGTGGCCGGGCGTCCGCCTCCGCCGTGGCGGGCGGCCGGGGCGCCCGTGGAGGGGGCTGGCCTCTGTGGGGAAACGGATTGATCTCTCACTCCACGGCTGGGACGAAGCCGCGAATGGTGCCGTTGTCTCCGGGACGGTCGGGGGACTCGTGGCGCGGGACTCAGGGTTCCCCATGGGGAGGCCCCCAGGCTCAGGCCCCTGGCAACGGAAGGCTGAGCAAGCAGGCCCGGGCCCGGGCCCGGCTTTCGGGGCTGCCCGGCCCCAGCTGCCGGCGCCAGGGAGGGGACCCCCGGAGGCTGAGGAGCGGGAGGCGTCGGCCTCTCCGGTGCACGCCTCCCGCAGCTCCTCCTGGCGGAGCCGGAACGCGACGACACGCGATCCCGGACAGGGCCCCGGGGGGGCGGCCCTGCGGCCCTGTGGAGCCCGAAGTGTGTTCGCCGGACTTTTTCCAGCCAATTCTCACGAGCGTTCTGCCCAAATCGGGATCGATTTGGGCAGAACGCTCGTGAGAATTGGCCGGCGTTGGGCAGCCCTGGTCAGCGCACAGTTCCGCGTGGAGCAGGGCCCTTTCTCGCTCGGGGCATGTCGCGCCCCCCCGGAAAACGAGCCGCGACGATGGGGCGCGGCCGGCGGCCCCTGTGCCGGGGAGGTTTCCCCGAGCAGAGTGGATGGAGGCGCCGTGGCCGGGCGTCCGCCTCCGCCGTGGCGGGCGGCCGGGGCGCCCGTGGAGGGGGCTGGCCTCTGTGGGGAAACGGATTGTTCTCTCACTCCACGGCTGGGACGAAGCCGCGAATGGTGCCGTTGTCTCCGGGACGGTCGGGGGACTCGTGGCGCGGGACTCAGGGTTCCCCATGGGGAGGCCCCCAGGCTCAGGCCCCTGGCAACGGAAGGCTGAGCAAGCAGGCCCGGTTCCGGGCCCGGCTTTCGGGGCTGCCCGGCCCCAGCTGCCGGCGCCAGGGAGGGGAACCCCGGAGGCTGAGGAGCGGGAGGCTTCGGCCTCCCCGGTGCACGCCTCCCGCAGCTCCTCCTGGCGGTGCCGGAACGCGACGACACGCGATCCCGGACAGGGCCCCGGGGGGGCGGCCCTGCGGCCCTGTGGTGCCCGAAGTGTGTTCGCCGGGCAATTTCTGGCCAATTCTCACGAGCGTTCTGCCCAAATCGGGATCGATTTGGTCAGAACGCTCGTGAGAATTGGCCGGCGTTGGGCAGCCCTGGTCAGCGCCCAGTTCCGCGTGGAGCAGGGCCCTTTCTCGCTCGGGGCATGTCGCGGCCACCCGGAAAACGAGCCGCGACGATGGGGCGCGGCCGGCGGCCCCGGCGCCGGGGAGGTTTCCCCGAGCAGAGTGGATGGAGGCGCCGTGGCCGGGCGTCCGCCTCCGCCGTGGCGGGCGGCCGGGGCGCCCGTGGAGGGGGCTGGCCTCTGTGGGGAAACGGATTGATCTCTCACTCCACGGCTGGGACGAAGCCGCGAATGGTGCCGTTGTCGCCGGGACGGTCAGGGGACTCGTGGCGCGGGACTCAGGGTTCCCCATGGGGAGGCCCCCAGGCTCAGGCCCCTGGCAACGGAAGGCTGAGCAAACAGGCCCGGGCCCGGGCCCGGCTTTCGGGGCTGCCCGGCCCCAGCTGCCGGCGCCAGGGAGGGGACCCTCGGAGGCTGAGGAGCGGGAGGCGTCGGCCTCCCCGGTACACGCCTCCCGCAGCTCCTCCTGGCGGTGCCGGAACGCGACGACACGCGATCCCGGACAGGGCCCCGGGGGGGCGGCCCTGCGGCCCTGTGGTTCCCGAAGTGTGTTCGCCGGGGTTTTTCCGGCCAATTCTCACGAGCGTTCTGCCCAAATCGGGATCGATTTGGGCAGAACGCTCCTGAGAATTGGCCGGCGTTGGGCAGCCCTGGTCAGCGCCCAGTTCCGCGTGGAGCAGGGCCCTTTCTCGCTCGGGGCATGTCGCGGCAACCCGGAAAACGAGCCGCGACGATGGGGCGCGGCCGGCGGCCCCGGCGCCGGGGAGGTTTCCCCGAACAGAGTGGATGGAGGCGCCGTGGCCGGGCGTCCGCCTCCGCCGTGGCGGGCGGCCGGGGCGCCCGTGGAGGGGGCTGGCCTCTGTGGGGAAACGGATTGATCTCTCACTCCACGGCTGGGACGAAGCCGCGAATGGTGCCGTTGTCGCCGGGACGGTCGGGGGACTCGTGGCGCGGGACTCAGTGTTCCCCATGGGGAGGCCCCCAGGCTCAGGCCCCTGGCAACGGAAGGCTGAGCAAACAGTCCCGGGCTCGGGCACGGCTTTCGGGGCTGCCCGGCCCCAGCTGCCGGCGCCAGGGAGGGGACCCCCGGAGGCTGAGGAGCGGGAGGCGTCGGCCTCCCCGGTGCACGCCTCCCGCAGCTCCTCCTGGCGGTGCCGGAACGAGACGACACGCGATCCCGGACAGGGCCCCGGGGGGGCGGCCCTGCGGCCCTGTGGTGCCCGAAGTGTGTTCGCCGGGCTTTTTCCGGCCAATTCTCACGAGCGTTCTACCCAAATCGGGATCGATTTGGGCAGAACGCTCGTGAGAATTGGCCGGCGTTGGGCAGCCCTGGTCAGCGCCCAGTTCCGCGTGGAGCAGGGCCCTTTCTCGCTCGGGGCATGTCGCGGCCACCCGGAAAACGAGCCGCGACGATGGGGCGCGGCCGGCGGCCCCGGCGCCGGGGAGGTTTCCCCGAGCAGAGTGGATGGAGGCGCCGTGGCCGGGCGTCCGATTCCGCCGTGGCGGGCGGCCGGGGCGCCCGTGGAGGGGGCTGGCCTCTGTGGGGAAACGTATTGTTCTCTCACTCCACGGCTGGGACGAAGCCGCGAATGGTGCCGTTGTCTCCGGGACGGTCGGGGTACTCGTGGCGCGGGACTCAGGTTTCCCCATGGGGAGGCCCCAAGGCTCAGGCCCCTGGCAACGGAAGGCTGAGCAAGCAGGCCCGGTTCCGGGCCCGGTTATCGGGGCTGCCCGGCCCCAGCTGCCAGCGCCAGGGAGGGGACCCCCGGAGGCTGAGGAGCGGGAGGCGTCGGCCTCCCCGGTGCACACCTCCCGCAGCTCCTCCTGGCGGTGCCGGAACGCGACGACACGCGATCCCGGACAGGGCCCCGGGGGGGGCGGCCCTGGGGCCCTGTGGTGCCCGAAGTGTGTTCGCCGGGGTTTTTCCGGCCAATTCTCACGAGCGTTCTGCCCAAATCGGGATCGATTTGGGCAGAACGCTCGTGAGAATTGGCCGGCGTTGGGCAGCCCTGGTCAGCGCCCAGTTCCGCGTGGAGCAGGGCCCTTTCTCGCTCGGGGCATGTCGCGGCCACCCGGTAAACGAGCCGTGACGATGGGGCGCGCCCGGCGGCCCCGGTGCCGGGGAGGTTTCCCCGAGCAGAGTGGATGGAGGCGCCGTGGCCGGGCGTCCGATTCCGCCGTGGCGGGCGGCCGGGGCGCCCGTGGAGGGGGCTGGCCTCTGTGGGGAAACGTATTGTTCTCTCACTCCACGGCTGGGACGAAGCCGCGAATGGTGCCGTTGTCTCCGGGACGGTCGGGGGACTCGTGGCGCGGGACTCAGGTTTCCCCATGGGGAGGCCCCCAGGCTCAGGCCCCTGGCAACGGAAGGCTGAGCAAGCAGGCCCGGTTCCGGGCCCGGTTATCGGGGCTGCCCGGCCCCAGCTGCCAGCGCCAGGGAGGGGACCCCCGGAGGCTGAGGAGCGGGAGGCGTCGGCCTCCCCGGTGCACGCCTCCCGCAGCTCCTCCTGGCGGTGCCGGAACGCGACGACACGCGATCCCGGACAGGGCCCCGGGGGGGCGGCCCTGCGGCCCTGTGGTGCCCGAAGTGTGTTCGCCGGGCTTTTTCCGGCCAATTCTCACGAGCGTTCTGCCCAAATCGGGATCGATTTGGGCAGAACGCTCGTGAGAATTGGCCGGCGTTGGGCAGCCCTGGTCAGCGCCCAGTTCCGCGTGGAGCAGGGCCCTTTATCGCTCGGGGCATGTCGCGGCCACCCGGAAAACGAGCCGCGACGATGGGGCGCGGCCGGCGGCCCCGGCGCCGGGGAGGTTTCCCCGAGCAGAGTGGATGGAGGCGCCGTGGCCGGGCGTCCGCCTCCGCCGTGGCGGGCGGCCGGGGCGCCCGTGGAGGGGGCTGGCCTCTGTGGGGAAACGGATTTATCTCTCACTCCACGGCTGGGACGAAGCCGCGAATGGTGCCGTTGTCGCCGGGACGGTCGGGGGACTCGTGGCGCGGGACTCAGTGTTCCCCATGGGGAGGCCCCCAGGCTCAGGCCCCTGGCAACGGAAGGCTGAGCAAACAGTCCCGGGCCCGGGCACGGCTTTCGGGGCTACCCGGCCCCAGCTGCCGGCGCCAGGGAGGGGACCCCCGGAGGCTGAGGAGCGGGAGGCGTCGGCCTCCCCGGTGCACGCCTCCCGCAGCTCCTCCTGGCGGTGCCGGTACGAGACGACACGCGATCCCGGACAGGGCCCCGGGGGGGCGGCCCTGCGGCCCTGTGGTGCCCGAAGTGTGTTCGCCGGGCTTTTTCCGGCCAATTCTCACGAGCGTTCTACCCAAATCAGGATCGATTTGGGCAGAACGCTCGTGAGAATTGGCCGGCGTTGGGCAGCCCTGGTCAGCGCCCAGTTCCGCGTGGAGCAGGGCCCTTTCTCGCTCGGGGCATGTCGCGGCCACCCGGAAAACGAGCCGTGACGATGGGGCGCGGCCGGCGGCCCCGGTGCCGGGGAGG
Source organism: Meles meles (assembly GCF_922984935.1). Lineage (NCBI taxonomy): Eukaryota > Metazoa > Chordata > Mammalia > Carnivora > Mustelidae > Meles > Meles meles. The sequence continues at coordinate 313,887 of NW_025721178.1, read as the reverse complement.
TTTCCCCGAGCAGAGTGGATGGAGGCGCCGTGGCCGGGCGTCCGATTCCGCCGTGGCGGGCGGCCGGGGCGCCCGTGGAGGGGGCTGGCCTCTGTGGGGAAACGTATTGTTCTCTCACTCCACGGCTGGGACGAAGCCGCGAATGGTGCCGTTGTCTCCGGGACGGTCGGGGGACTCGTGGCGCGGGACTCAGGGTTCCCCATGGGGAGGCCCCAAGGCTCAGGCCCCTGGCAACGGAAGGCTGAGCAAGCAGGCCCGGTTCCGGGCCCGGCTTTCGGGGCTGCCCGGCCCCAGCTGCCGGCGCCAGGGAGGGGACCCCCAGAGGCTGAGGAGCGGGAGGCTTCGGCCTCCCCGGTGCACGCCTCCCGCAGCTCCTCCTGGCGGTGCCGGAACGCGACGACACGCGATCCCGGACAGGGCCCCGGGGGGGCGGCCCTGCGGCCCTGTGGTGCCCGAAGTGTTTTCGCCGGGCTTTTTCCGGCCAATTCTCACGAGCGTTCTGCCCAAATCGGGATCGATTTGGGCAGAACGCTCGTGAGAATTGGCCGGCGTTGGGCAGCCCTGGTCAGCGCCCAGTTCCGCGTGGAGCAGGGCCCTTTCTCGCTCGGGGCATGTCGCGGCCTCCCGGAAAACGAGCCGCGACGATGGGGCGCGGCCGGCGGCCCCGGCGCCGGGGAGGTTTCCCCGAGCAGAGTGGATGGAGGCGCCGTGGCCGGGCGTCCGCCTCCGCCGTGGCGGGCGGCCGGGGCGCCCGTGGAGGGGGCTGGCCTCTGTGGGGAAACGGATTGATCTCTCACTCCACGGCTGGGACGAAGCCGCGAATGGTGCCGTTGTCGCCGGGACGGTCGGGGGACTCGTGGCGCGGGACTCAGGGTTCCCCAAGGGGAGGCCCCCAGGCTCAGGCCCCTGGCAACGGAAGGCTGAGCAAGCAGGCCCTGTTCCGGGCCCGGCTTTCGGGGCTGCCCGGCCCCAGCTGCCGGCGCCAGGGAGGGGACCCCCGGAGGCTGAGGAGCGGGAGGCGTCGGCCTCCCCGGTGCACGCCTCCCGCAGCTCCTCCTGGCGGTGCCGGAACGCGACGACACGCGATCCCGGACAGGGCCCCGGGGGGGCGGCCCTGCGGCCCTGTGGTGCCCGAAGTGTGTTCGCCGGGCTTTTTCCGGCCAATTCTCACGAGCGTTCTGCCAAATCGATTTGGGCAGAACGCTCGTGAGAATTGGCCGGCGTTGGGCAGCCCTGGTCAGCGCCCAGTGCCGCGTGGAGCAGGGCCCTTTCTCGCTCGGGGCATGTCGCGGCCACCCGGAAAACGAGCCGCGACGATGGGGCGCGGCCGGCGGCCCCGGCGCCGGGGAGGTTTCCCCAGGAAGAGTGGATGGAGGCGCCGTGGCCGGGCGTCCGCCTCCGCCGTGGCGGGCGGCCGGGGCGCCCGTGGAGGGGGCTGGCCTCTGTGGGGAAACGGATTGATCTCTCACTCCACGGCTGGGACGAAGCCGCGAATGGTGCCGTTGTCGCCGGGACGGTCGGGGGACTCGTGGCGCGGGACTCAGGGTTCCCCATGGGGAGGCCCCCAGGCTCAGGCCCCTGGCAACGGAAGACTGAGCAAACAGGCCCGGTTCCGGGCCCGGCTTTCGGGGCTGCGCGGCCCCAGCTGCCGGCGCCAGGGAGGGGACCCCCGGAGGCTGAGGAGCGGGAGGCGTCGGCCTCCCCGGTGCACGCCTCCCGCAGCTCCTCCTGGCGGAGCCGGAACGCGACGACACGCGATCCCGGACAGGGCCCCGGGGGTTCGGCCCTGCGGCCCTGTGGTGCCCGAAGTGTGTTCGCCGGGTTTTTCCGGCCAATTCTCACGAGCGTTCTGCCCAAATCGGGATCGATTTGGTCAGAACGCTCGTGAGAATTGGCCGGCGTTGGGCAGCCCTGGTCAGCGCCCAGTTCCGCGTGGAGCAGGGCCCTTTCTCGCTCGGGGCATGTCGCGGCCTCCCGCAAAACGAGCCGCGACGATGGGGCGCGGCCTGCGGCCCCGGCGCCGGGAAGGTTTCCCCGAGCAGAGTGGATGGAGGCGCCGTGGCCGGGCGTCCGCCTCCGCCGTGGCGGACGGCCGGGGCGCCAGTGGAGGGGGCTGGCCTCTGTGGGGAAACGGATTGATCTCTCACTCCACGGCTGGGACGAAGCCGCGAATGGTGCCGTTGTCGCTGGGACGGTCGGGGGACTCGTGGCGCGGGACTCAGTGTTTCCCATGGGGAGGCCCCCAGGCTCAGGCCCCTGGCAACGGAAGGCTGAGCAAACAGTCCCGGGCTCGGGCCCGGCTTTCGGGGCTGCCCTGCCCCAGCTGCCGGCGCCAGGGACGGGACCCCCGGAGGCTGAGGAGCGGGAGGCGTCGGCCTCCCCGGTGCATGCCTCCCGGAGCTCCTCCTGGCGGTGCCGAAACGCGACGACACGCGATCCCGGACAGGGCCCCGGGGGGGCGGCCCTGCGGCCCTGTGGTGCCCGAAGTGTGTTCGCCGGGCTTTTTCCGGCCAATTCTCACGAGCGTTCTGCCCAAATCGGGATCGATTTGGGCAGAACGCTCGTGAGAATTGGTCGGCGTTGGGCAGCCCTGGTCAGCGCCCAGTTCCGCGTGGAGCAGGGCCCTTTCTCGCTCGGGGCATGTCGCGGCCACCCGGAAAACGAGCCGCGACGATGGGGCGCGGCCGGCGGCCCCAGCGCCGGGGAGGTTTCCCCGAGCAGCGTGGATGGAGGCGTAGAGGCCGGCGTCCGCCTCCGCCCTGGCGGGCGCCCGGGGCGCCCGTGGAGGGGGCTGGCCTCTGTGGGGAAACGGATTGATCTCTCACTCCACGGCTGGGACGAAGCCGCGAATGGTGCCGTTGTCGCCGGGACGGTCGGGTGACTCGTGGCGCGGGACTCAGGGTTCCCCATGGGGAGGCCCCCAGGCTCAGGCCCCTGGCAACGGAAGGCTGAGCAAACAGGACCGGGCCCGGGCCCGGATTTCGTGGCAGGCCCGGCCCCAGCTGCCACCGCCAAGGTGATACCCCCAGAATCTGTGGAGAGGGTGGCGTCTGCCTCGCCATCAGGGAGATTCTAATTAAAACTACATTGAGATACCACCTAACACCAGTTAGAATGTCCAAAATTAGGAAGACAGGAAATAACGTTTGTTGGAGAGGATGTCGAGAAAGTGGAACCCTGTTACACTGTTGGTGAGACTGCAATTTAGTGCAGCCACTTTGGAGAACAATGTGCAGATGACTCCAGAAATTAAAAATAGAGCTTCCCTATGACCCTGCAATTACACTGATGGGTATTTACCCCAAAGATACAGATGGTTGAAAAGAAGAGCCATCTGTACCCCATTGTTTATTGCAGCAATGGCCACGGTTGCCAAACTGTGGAAAGAACCAAGATGCCCTTCAACGGATGAATGGATAAGGAAGATGTGGTCCATATGCACAATGGAGTATATGGCTCCATCAGAAAGGATGAATACCCAACTTTTGTAGCAACATGGACGGGACTCGAAGAGATTATGCTGAGTGAAATAAGTCAAGCAGAGAGAGTCAAATATCATATGGTCTCCCTTATTTGTGGAGCATAACAAAGAACACGGAGGACATGGGGAGATGGAGAGGAGAGGGAGTTGAGGGAACCTGGAAGGGGAGATGAACCATGAGAGACTATGGACTCTGAAAAACAACCTGAGTGTTTTGGAAGGGCGGGGGTTGGGAGGTTGGGGAACCAGGTGGTGGGTAATAGGGAGGGCACGTACTGCATGGAGCACTGGGTGTGGTGCAAAAACAGTGAACACTGTTATGCTGAAAATAAACAAATAAAAAAAAAGAAAATTATACTCTTAGTCCCCGTCATCTATATCACTCATCCCTCCATCCACTTCCACTCTGGTAACCACAGAGTCGGTTTTTGTTTTGTATCTTCTTTCTCCTTTATTTATGTATGTTTGTTTCCTAAATTCCATGGAAGAGTGACAGCCAAAGGCCTTTGTCTTTCTCTGACTGATTTCACTTAGGATAGTATTCTCTAGCTCCATCCATGTGTCTGCAAATGGCAAGATTTTTTATGGCTGAGTAATTTCGCACTGTGTGTGTGTGTGTGTGTGTGTATACATTTATCATCTCATTTATCAAGTTATCAAGAAATACTTGGATTGTTTCCATATTGTAATATTGTAATTAATGTTGCAGGAAACATAGGGGCACATGTATCCTTTTGAGTTACTGTTCTCATATTCGTCGGGTAATCACCCGGTAGTGTGATTGCTGGATTATAAGGTAGTTCTAATATTTAACGTTTTGAGGAACAGTGATACTGTTTTCCACAGGGACTGCAGCAGCTAGCATTCCCACCACAGTGCAAGAGGGTTCCCTTTTACCCACATCCTCCCAACATTTGTTTTCTTGTGCTGGTGCTGTTAGCCATTCTGATAGTATGAGGTAGTATCTCATGGACCTTTTCATTTGGATTTTCCTGTTGATGGCTGATGTGAACATCTTCTCACGTGACTGTTGGCCATCTGTATGTCTTCTTTGGAGCAATGTCTGTTCATGTCTTCTGTCTATTTTTTAATTGGATTTTTTGTTTTTTGGTTGTTGCGTTGTATCAGTTCTACATATTTTGGACACTACCCCTTTATTGCACATGATATTTGCAAACATCTTCTCCTCTTAAGTACGTTGTATTCTATTTATTACATTTTCATTGCTGTTCTGCTGTGCGGTAAGTTTTTATATTGATGGAGCTCTAGTAGTTTATTTTTGCTTTTGTTTCCTTTGCCTTAGGAGGCATGTCTATTAAATGTATGGTTCATGTCAGAGAAGTTACTGTCTGTGCCCTCTTGTAGGATTTTTGTGATTTAAGGTCTCACATTGAGGTCTTGAAACTGTTTTGAGTTTATGTGTCCATATGGTGTAAGAAAGCAGTCTAATTTCATTGTTTTGTGCATAGCTGTTCAGTTTTCCCAACACCATTTGTTGTAGAAACTGTCCTTTTCCCTTTTAATAGTTTTGCCTGTTTTGCAGAAGATTAATTGGGCACGTGATTGTGGGCTGATGTCTGAGCTTCTATTCCGTTTCCTTGGTCACTGTGTGTATTTTTTTTTTTTTTGCCAGTCCCATACTGTGAGGATGAATGCAGCTTTGTAGTATAATTTGAAATATGGAATTGTGACGCCTCCAGTTTTGTTTTTCTTCATAACATTGTGCTGGTTGTTCAGTATCTTTTGTGATTCCATACAAATTGTTAGGGTAGTTTATTTGAGTTCTTTCATTTTTTATTTGAATTCAATGAGCCAACTTATCATACATCATTATTTTCAGATGTAGTGTTAAATAATATATCAGATGTGTATTGCATCACGTGCCCTCCTTAATGCCCATCACCCCAGTAACCCCCCCACCCCCCATCCAGCAACCCTCAGTTGGTTGCTATAGTTAAGAGTCTATCATGGTTTTTTCCCCATCTCTGATGACTTCCCATTCTGTTTCCCCTTCCTTTGCCTACGGTTCTCTGCCCTGTTTCTGATATTTCACATATGAGTGAAACCCTATGATAATTGTGTTTCTTTCATGGACATATTTTACTCAGCATAATATCTTCCAGACCCATCCAGGTTGATGTGATGGTAAGTATTCATCCTTTCTGATGGCTGAGGAATATTCCATTGAATATATGAACCACATCTTCTTTATCCATTCCTCTGTCCATAGATATCTGGGTTCTTTCCATAGTTTATCTAGAGTGGATATTGTTGCGATGAACACTGGGGTGCAGGTGCCAGTTCTTTCCCCTACATCTCTATTTTTGTGGTAAAAGCCCTGTAGTGAAATTGCTGTGTTTTAGGGTAACTTTACTTTTAACTTCTTGAGGAAACCCCGTACTGTTTTCCAGAGTGGATATAACAGTCTGCATTCCAACCAGGAGTGTAGGAGGGTTCTCCATTCTCTGCATCCTCACCAATATTTGTGGTTTCATGTCCTGTTAACTTTAGACATTCTGCCTGGTGTGATAGGACACCTCAATGTGGTTTAGATTTGCATTTCCCAGAAGCCATGTGATATAGAACATTTATGTATATATCTGTTGGTCACATGCGTGTCATCATTGGAGAAATATCTGTTCATATTTTCACCCATGTCTAGACCTTCCGTTGGATTAAGGCCCAGAAGCCTAGAAGATACAATCAGCCAGAACTTTGGAGATTTTCACAAGGTCTGAGATACAATGGAGATTTAGGGTGTGTATCAAGCTCAGGGATTGTCTTCAGAGGGTGGATGGAAGTGTAGGTTCACTGACATTGTCTCAGGTTTGCATTCAGATGTCTCATGCTCTGAATCCAGTCTGGAGTAAAAAAAGGAGTTTCCTTTTGTGTGGTGGGCTGATCCTCTGGTTTTGCTAAAGTGTTCCCAATACCCGGGTCTTGGGATCCAGGCCTCTACAGATGGACCTCTCAGAACTCCAAATAGGGTTAGGGTTAGGACCTAGGAAAATGGAAGGTCTGAATTGCCAACCGTGTGGTGAGCGTCCTGGAGGGCTGAGTTGAGGACATGGGTCAGGGTGAGTGTCCGGCTCAGCGTTTCAATCCATGAGCCCTTGAATGTGGGAGTTCACTGGGATGGAAACAGATGGGCCTTCATATTTATACTGACCTATATACTTACTGGAGTCCATTATGGAGAGATTTCCATCTGGGTGTGAGGCTGAGTCCTGTGGTATTGCTCAGGCATCCCCAAATCCTAGGGCTTTGGAGCCCACCCTTAGGGGACGGAGACATGAGAACCCAAGCTAGGGATAGAGTTAGGGCCAAAGGACATTGCAGGCCCAAACAGCTGACAGTGTGTGTGGTTCCTAGAGGCTGGAATTAAGGATGAGTGTTCTGGTTCTGGTCAGGCACAGGGTTTGTGACCTAGAGGCCACTGACATTGGGGGTTTGCTGGTATAGGCTCAGATGGGCAGGCATTTTATCCTGCTTTGAATACTTCCTAGAGATCTACATGGCACGCTTTCCTCCTGTGTGTTAGGATGAGTCCTGTGGTATGGCTAAGGTGACCCCAGTCCGTGGGGTAGGGAGCCAGACCCCTAGGAATTGAATGCTCAGAACACAAACTAAGCTTCAGTTAGGGGTTAGGAGCATGGCAGGCCCAATCTGATGGTGGTGTGGCAAGCTATCCAGAGGGCTGAGTACAGAGGGATGGATAGAGTAAGTGTCAGGTTCAGGTTTGTGTCCAGCTGCTGACTCTGGGTGAACTCAGTGGTGCGTGGCAGATTTCTCCTGCTCAGAATCCTTTGCAGAGTCCCAAATGGTATGGTTTCCTTCTGGGTGGCAGGCAGAGATCTCAAATATTGCTCAGGGGTCCCCATCCGTGGGACTTGGGTGCCAGTCCTCTGGGGACAGAGCATGAAACCCCAACCTAGGGTTAGGGCTAGGTCCCAGGAACATGACAGGCCTGATTTGCTGGTGCTGTGCAGAGCTCTCACGGGGACTGAGTAGAGAACATGGGTCAGTCTGAGTTAGGCTCCGGGTTGGTGGGCATGGGGGGAAAGGCAGATTTCTCCTGCTCTCAGTCCTTGGCAGAGTTCCAATTCTACTGTTTCCTTCTGGGTTGAAGACAGAGTCCTCTGGCATTTCTCAGGGTTCCCACTTATGTGGGGCTTTGGTACCTGTATTCTTGGGACACAAGACAGAAAATGTACCTAAGTTTTGGTTAGGGCTGAGGGTCATGTCATTCTCAATAGGCCACCCTGAGGGGAGTGACCTGGGGAGAAGATTTGAGGACGTGGGTCAGTGTGAGTGTTAAGATCCAGGTGTGAACGGGGGGTGCTGAAAGTGGGATAGCCTCAGGGGGCCAAGAAATATTCTGGTATAGTTCAGGTGTAACCCATCAGAGGAGCTTTGGTGTCAATCATCAGAGGACAGAAGACTGAAAACACAAACTAGGGCTTGGAAAAGAGCACAGGGGGCTGGCTGGCCTGATCTGCTGGTGCTGAGGCTAGATGTCTGGGGTACTGAGTTGAGGGCCATGGTCAGGTGATGCATTACGATCTGGGTTTGTGCCTGGGGGGTGGCCGAAGTTGGAGGTGGCTTCAGGGAGCATGAAGATTTCTCCCATTCCGATGGTTCTGTGCAGCTCCAAACAGAACGGTTTCCTCCTGGGTGGCAGACGGAGCACTGGGTTGTGGCTCAGGGGTCCAAATATGGAGGAATTGGGGGATCAGCCTCTGGGGATGAAGACTGAAAATGCAACCTAGGCTTAAGGTTAGGGTCAGGGGCATGGCAGGCCCAATTTGCTGGCACTGAGAAGGGATCCCAGGGGGATGAATTGAGGGCAGAGGTCCGGTGGCATGAGAGGGTCCAGGTTTGTGGTCAGGGGACCGCTGAAGGAGGGGGTTGTGCTCAGGGAGGCATGCAGTTTCTCCCACTCTGAGTGTTCTACTCAGTTTCAAATGGCACGGTTTCCTCCTGGGTGGTAGGCAGGCTGAGTGCCAGCCTCCACATTTGTGGCCCAATAGTGCGCAGAGGGTGGGGGATAGCCTCAGGTGAACCGTGCAGGTTTCTCCCGCTCTGAGGATTCGACACAGCTCCAAACAGCATGGTTTCCTCCTGCATGGTGGACAGAGTCCTGAGGTGTCACTCAGGATTCTTTAATCTTGGGGTCTTGGGGTCAGGACTCTTGGGGATGATACCTGAAAACCAAAATTAGGGATAGGGTTAAGGCCTAGGGCCATGGTAGACCTGATATGCCAGTGCAGAGGCAGGTGCCCTGGTGCGCTGAGTTGAGCTCGGGTGTCAGACGGGGTCTTAGCCTCTAGGTGTGTGTCCAGACGTTCGCATAACCTGGGGGTGACTTCAGGGGTGCATGGAAGTTTCTCCAGCTCTGAGGGTTCAGCGCAGCTCCAAACAGCACAGCGGTGCCCTGCGTAGCAGGCAGATTCCCAGCATGAGTATCAGGCATCCTCAATCCTTGTGACGCAGTATGTGGTCTATTCTGGAGAAGGTTCCATGTGCACTTGAGAAGAATGTGTATTCTGTTGTTTTAGGGTGGAATGTTCTGTATATGTCTATGCGGTCCATCTGGTCCAATGTTTCATTCAATGCTCTTATTTCTTTTTTAATTTTCTGCTTCGATGATCTGTCTATTACTGAGAGAGGCGTATGAAGATCCCCTACTATTATTGTATTCATATCAATATGACTCTTTATCTTGATTAATAGTTTTCTTATGGAATTGGGTGCTCCCATATTGGGGGCATAGATATTCACAATTGTTAGATCATCTTGGCGGATAGTCCCTTTAAGAATTATGGAGTGTCCTTCTGTATCTCTGACTACAGTCTTTAGTTTAAAATCTAATTTATCTGATATGAGAATCGCTACCCCGGCCTTCTTTTGAGGCCCATTGGCATGAAAGATGCTTCTCCATCCGTTCACTTTCAGTCTGGGTGTATCCTTAGGTTCAAAATGGGTCTCTTGTAGACAACATATGGATGGGTCCTGTCGTTTTAGCCAATCTGCAACCCTGTGTCGTTTTACGGGCGCATTTAGGCCATTCACATTGAGAGTGATTATTGAGAGATAGGTTTTGATTCATGTCATGTTGCCTTTGAAGTCTTTCTGTCTGTAGATTGTTTCTATATTTCTGTTCAATGATATTCTTGGGATTTTTTCTCTTTTATAGGACCCCCCTTAATATTTCCTGCAGTGTCGGCTTGGTGGTTGCATAGTCTTTTAAGCCTTGCCGGTCTTGGAAACTCTTTATCTCTCCATCCATTTTAAATGTCAGTCTTGCCGGATAGAGTATTCTTGGTTGCATGTTCTTCTCATTTAGTACTCTGAATATATTTTGCCAGCCCTTCCTGGCTTGCCAGGTCTCTGTGAAAAGGTCTGACGTTATTCTAATGGGCTTGGATGCCCACTCTCACCACTCTTGTTCAACATAGTATTAGAAGTCCTAGCAACGGCAATCAGACAACAAAGAGAAATAAAAGGTATCCAAATTGGCAAGGAAGAAGTCAAACTCTCTTCGCAGATGACATGATTTTTTATATGGAAAACCCCAAAGACTCCACCCCCTAACTACTAGACTCATACAGCAATTCAGTAACGTGGCAGGATACAAAGTCAATGTGCAGAAATCAGTGGCTTTCTTATACACTAACAATGAAAATACAGAAAGGGAAATTAGAGAATCGATTCCATTTACTAGAGCACCAAGAACCATAAGATACCTGGGAATAAACCTAACCAAAGAGGTAAAGGACCTGTACTCGAGGAACTACAGAACACTCATGAAAGAAATTGAAGAAGACCCAAAAAGATGGAAGACAATTCCATGCTCTTGGATTGGAAGAATAAACATTGTTAAAATGTTTATACTGCCTAGAGCAATCTATGCTTTTAATGCCATTCCGATCAAAATTCCACCGTTATTTTTCAAAGAGCTGGAGCCAATAATCCTAAAATTTGTATGGAATCAGAAGAGACCCCGAATTGCTAAGGAAATGTTGAAAAACAAAAACAAAACTGGCGGCATCACGTTACCCGATTTCAAGCTTTACTACAAAGCTGCGATCACCAAGACAGCGTGGTCCTGGCATAAAAACAGACACATAGACCAGTGGAACAGAGTGGAGAGCCCAGATATGGACCCTCAACTCCACGGTGAAATAATCTTCGACAAAACAGGAAAAAATATTCAATGGAAAAAAAGACAGTCTCTTCAATCAATGGTGCTGGGAAAACGGGACAGCTATATGTAGAATAATGAAACTCAACCATTCTCTTACACTCGAAATGGATAAAAGACCTCATCATGAGACAGGAATCCATCAGAATCCTAGAGGAGAACATAGGCAGTAACCTCTTCGATATCAGCCACAGCAACCTCTTTCAAGATATGTCTCCAAAGGCCAAGGAAACAAAAGCGAAAATAAACTTTTGGCACTTCATCAAGATCAAAAGCTTCTGCACAGCAAAGGAAACAGTCCACCAAACAAAAAGGCAACCCACGGAATGGGAGAAGATATTTGCAAATGACAGTACAGACAAAAGGTTGATATCCAGGATCTAGAAAGAACTTCTCAAACTCAACACACACAAAACAGATAATCATATCCAAAATTGGGCAGAAGATATGAACAGACACTTCTCCAACGAAGACCTACAAATGGCTATCAGACACATGAAAAAATGTTCATCATCACTAGCCATCAGGGAGATTCAAATTAAAACCACATTGAGATACCACCTGACACCAGTTAGAATGGCCAAAATTAGCAAGACAGGAAACAACGATTGTTGGAGAGGATGTGGAGAAAGGGGAACCCTCTTACACTGTTGGTGGGAATGCAAGTTGGTGCAGCCACTTTGGAGAACAGTGTGGAGATTCCTGAAGAAATTAAGAATAGAGCTTCCCTATGACCCTGCAATTGCACTGCTGGGTATTTACCCCAAAGATACAGATGTAGTGAAAAGAAGGGCCATCTGTACCCCAATGTTTATTGTAGCAATGGCTATGCTCACCAAACTGTGGAAAGAACCAAGATGCCCTTCAACGGATGAATGGATAAGGAAGATGTGGTACATATACGCAATGGAGTATTATGCCTCCATCAGAAAGGATGAATACCCAACTTTTGTAGCAACATGGACGGGACTGGAAGGAATTATGCTGAGCGAAATAAGTCAAGCAGAGAGAGAGTCATGTATCATATGGTCTCACTTATTTGTGGAGCATAGCAAATAACACGGAGGACATAGGGAGATGGAGAGGAGAGGGAGTTGAGAGAAACTGGAAGGGGAGATGAACCATGAGAGACTATGGACTCTGAAAAACAACCAGAGGGTTTTGGAGGGGCAGGGTGGGGTGGGAGTTTGAGGAATCAGGTGGTGATTAATAGGGAGGGCACGTACTGCATGGAGCACTGGGTGTGATGCCAAAACAATGAACACTGTTATGCTGTAAATAAACAAATAAAAAAAAATGAGTCTATGGAAGGCCCGGCAGTGCCAGTTCACTCCACTGGAGGGAGTGGTGAGCAGTGGTGTGAGATACTCTGGAAGGCATGGCGATGCTGCTTGCCACCACTGGAGGCAGCGGCGAGCTGCCATGGGAAACACACCTGAAGAGGAGTCAGTGCAGCTTGCTGGCTCTGAAGGCAGGGCGGAGGTGCCCGGTGAGAGACCCTGAAGCGTGAGGCACTACAGCTTATTTTTACAGGACGGAGTGGTGAGCTGTATAGTCTCTGTTTCTCCAGGCTCAAGGGTGGTGGTAAGAATTGATGGAGCCTGTCCCCCACTCAGCATTGTGCCCTCTTTCCCCAGGTTTGCTGGTAATGTGCTGTCAGGATGGTTCAGGAGGGTCCTCCCAGTTGGGCTCTGGAGCCAGGGGAACCAAACCCGACTCATGGTGCATTTGGAACTGAGGAGCTGAGTGTTTGTTTGGAAAAGTATGTTTGTTTCTCCAAAAAGGACAAGGGCATTGACCAGCTTGAGAGGGAAGTGAATGACCAGTTAAGAAACAAGCCTGTGTCTCTCCTTCTCCCAGGAATCAGAGCAGGTGTGCAGGCTTTAGGTGGGAGACGCCTGCTTATCTGCACCTGACAACCCTTCTTCACTCTGGCTCCATGAGACCTGAAGTTTGGAAGTCAGCGTCTGAGTCAGTCATGCAGCTTGTCCCAGGACGTCAGTGTTCAGAGAAAACAGCAGGCCTGTGGGTCACAATGTCACATCCATGCCAGGATGGCAGTTAAAAATTTCCTTTCACCCCAAATTTCCTGGGCTTTTCTCTTGTCTCCAGTGGAGCTCACAAATGGCACACTGAACCAGCTGTAAGCAATCTCGTGCGGGTGCCAGAGCTCCTGAGTTTCTCTGCAGGGAGCACCTGGCAGGGATGTCATTTTCTCTGTTTATTTCTGGCTTACAAAGGTATTTGGAACATCTCTTTCCTAGGAAATCCCTTGGATTCGAAAGGGAAGGTGAGATTGACTTGGTGTGCCTTTTGAACATAGAAAGTATTCCTTCACCGAACAGTGTTTACTCCACTGGGCCTAGACTCTGGTGGAACGGCTGGCATCTAGAGTGAGGTGGCTGTTTGTGGTCAGATAGAGACTTGGATGATGGCTTCTTCTTTGTCCAAGGTGATGTATCCTAATGGTTTCGTCTTTGAATCCAAAGAGTTCCAATGAGGGCAGAGGGAAAATTCAAAATGATTCCAAGGAGTCTTGGACAATTTAAAAGGGATGCTTGTCTTCCTAGGTTCACTCAAACGGCTATATATGGTTGGGCATGCTGTATTTTCTCTGCAGTTTCATGGGTAGTGAAGTCAGAAGGAGAGTCTTTGGGAATTTCCCTGGATAAAGGCACTCTGTTGGCTTCAAGGGACTTGGTGTCAGGAACCCTGGGCTGAATTTCTGTGGCTGCTTTCCTGATGCTCAGTGAGTCAGGTTTTCCCACAGGTTTTATATTTCCTCCTTAGGAAATTGCTGGCAGGGAATGTTCTGTTTAAAGTGGAACCCTCGGGGGCACCTGTGTGGCTCAGTGGGTTAAGCCACTGCCTTCGGCTCAGGTCATGGTCTCAGGGTCCTGAGATGGAGCCCCGCATTGGGCTCTCTGCTCAGCGGGGAGTCTGCTTCGTCCTCTCTCTCTGCCTGCCTCTCTGCCTACTTGTGACCTCTGTCAAATAAATAAATAAAATCTAAAAAAAAAAAAAACACCCAAAACCGGAACCCTCCTACATTGTTGGTGGGCATGCGTGTTGTTGCAGCCACTCTTGGAAAGAATACAGTCTGTCCTCCAAAAGCTAAGAACTGAACAACAGTAGGATCCAGCAATTGCCCTCCTAGTTATTTCCCTAAAGGGCACAAAAATGCACATTCAGTGGGGTATAA